>NW_010515074.1:0-1220 GCF_000687285.1 Phaethon lepturus | reverse complement strand
AGCCCCCCCGCCAGCATCCTTCCCTGCCCCGCCCCCCCAGCCGCAAAGCACACACGCAGCCTTCGGCACGCGTGTGAAGATACGTACGCAGAGTACCAGCGTCGAGTCTTTCTGCAAGGTTAACCTACTTTGCAGGCAGCCAGACTTTCTTTTCTCCGAAAAGCAGCCCAAGGGGCAGGAGAGACCCCTCCATCCCATTCGTGCCCCTTCCCTTTCTCCCCCCCCCGCCCCACGCACACCGACCCAGCGCTGGAAAAAGGCTGTAAGCAGGGCATCACCACTGGTGCATCCTGCGTATTGGGAGCTGTGGTTTTGCGATTAAACACCCAGCAAAGAAATTGCACCCTTTTGACCAGAATTTTCCATAAGCGATTGAACACGGGTTATGAAAATAGAATTTAAACAAGAGAGAAATGTCTAAATTTCCTCTCGTGCTCAGATGCGGCAGTATGGCTGAGATCACTTCTCTGAGATAAGCTAAAATTAGGGCAAAGAGGGCACATGCCAAGCGCCTGAGAGAAGGTGCCTGGCCGCAGGGACTGTGCTGCTGCGGTGCCCAGGCAGCAGGACCTGGCTCAGGGGCTCTCCTCATGGGCGCCAGAAAGGGCACCCTGTCTCTGCCGGCTTCAAATACGTAGTTATCCCTGTCTTTTCATCAGTTGTCAGCGCTTTTAAAAAAAAAAAAACAAACAAACAAACAAAAAAAACACAACACACAACCAACAAAAACGAACAAACAAAACCAAACATGCACCCACTCCCCCACCAAAAAAAAACCACACACCCCCCCCCCCCCCCCCCCTAAAAAAACCCCCCCAGCCACAGAAAAATAATTTTTACGCCCATGCAGGGCTAAACCCCAAATGAGAAAGGAGCAGAAAGGAGCAAGTGGGGCTCAGGGGAGGAAGAGGCATGGGATCGCTGCCCTGAGGAAAGCAGAGGGTCCTCTGGAAACTCCTGGGGTGCTCTGCATATTCTGCAGCAACAATTTTCCCTCCTTGAGCCGTTTCAGCCCCACCGGGGCAGGGGCCCATGGGTGGGGAAGGAGTTAAAAATAAAAACAAACACTGAAAAGCTATTTGTAAACTGTTTCACCCCGGCGATCATTTCGACTCGCGGTTTCTTTAACCGACTGAGCAGCACACCTGCAGAGCGAGTTCGGGGCGGGAGACACCCCTCTATAAATACCCGGGAAACCCTCACCCGGCTGCGCCTCCTCC
>NW_010515073.1:0-2959 GCF_000687285.1 Phaethon lepturus | reverse complement strand
GCCGGGGGCGGCGGCTTTTGGGGAGGGGTCCCCTCGCTGTTCCGCAGCGAAAGGCCTTGGGGTGCCAGGAGTACTGGGGTGGTGTTTTGGGGGACGCTTCTGAAAATGTAGGGAACAGCGTGGTTTCCGTCCCTCACCCCCTGAGCAGGGGGGACTCCTGGGCTCTCAGAGGTTCCTCTCTTCTTGCACCCCTTGCGCTGCCATTCCGGGGCCCAAAATATGTCACTGGCAGCATGTCTAGTGAACATGAAGTACTCCAGGGTTTATCCCTCTCGAGTAAACTCTCTGGAATGACAATTTCTGAAGGTCTTTTCTCTCTCTCGGGCACTCTGCTAAAAAACTTGCGTGCAAATTTCTCTAGTCTTCCCCACAGAAATATGCCATCAGGAGTTAACGCAGAGCCCACTTCCCGCCTGTGTGTAAACGCAGCATCGCCTTGCTTAAGCATCCTGATCTTCTTTGTGTTCAGATGCCAGATTTGTCTGAACTGTATGTAAGGTAGGGATAATCTATTAGAAAGAGGGATGTCTTAGAAGAATGAGTCAGGAAAGCTTTGGGCAAGTTGTTTAGACTTTGTAGGTAGCTTTCCATCAGTCAAATGTGGACCAGTGATATTGCAAGGAGTAATTAACTAGCTGCTGTTGGCGATTTGAGTGCAGCTTCATTAAATGCTGTGTGCGTTGGGCTTCCCACTGAAAGAACAGGAGAGAGCTGGTCAGAAAGCCACACTTCGCGAACGGCACCCTAGAAGTTGCTGAAAAATTGTCATTGCATCTCAGAATGGCAACAAATACCAAATAAATGAAAATCAGCTCCAAAACCTAGGCAAGAGTAAGAAGCGAGATGCTGTTGGAGATGTTAAAAGTGGCTTTCAGACTTTGAAAGTGCCACCACAGTCTTAACGGCAGGTTGAGACCGTTCAAAGGTAACGTGGTGTTTTGTGGGGTTTTCCCTCCGGGGTGGCATTCACAAGGCAGACTGTGCTGCCTGGGACTCACCAGTCTGGCCCAGTTTTTTTGCTCACCTCCCTGGTGCTTGTTTGTTTGCCTCGTTCCTTCTCTTCACCTGACTGGGCTGAGTCACTGTAAGATGAGAAGGAAAGGCTCTGGAATAACTGTGGAGCATTTCAGAAGATCTGGATCCCCCCTGTGTACCTCTTCGCTTGCTGGAAGAGAGAAGGGGAATCTGAAGAGGAGGGAGATGGGACTTCCCGAGGAAAATCGGGTTAGTCGCGTCCTGCAAGCCCTGGGAGGGATCCAGGAACGGAGAAACTCACAGGCTGCTAATGGGCTTGGTAAGACCTCACTTTCCAGGCTGCTTTTTCAACTTCTGGGCTTCTGGCCAGGTTGTGCCCAAACTTTTGGCAGAATGCCCTGGAATTACCAGCCAGGCTGCTCTCCCTGTGCCCTGACCTGTGAATCCCTGCCTTCCGGCACGCTCTGCCCCACGGGCTTTTGCTGGGGGCTCTCTCACTTGTGTCCCGTCCCCCCCGCCTGCTCCAAACCCAGGAATCTGCTCACCCTGCTGAGATGGGGAAGCCCCAGAAGTCAGCCCACACCTGCTCCACCTGATGGTCATTGGCCAGGGCTGTACTTGCCATACTTTTGCTGTCTCATGGTGGCTGTCACCAGGCTAAATCTGAGCCTTAGCCCCCTCCCGGCACACCACACGGTTCCCTCTGGCTGGAACTGTTTCCTCCAGCTCCCGTTGCTCTGGCCTCATAACAGCCTTTTTTTTTTTTCTTTCTTTCTTTTTTTTTTTTCAGAAACCTGCCCATGGACACACACCGAGCCGGAGCAATGGTGACAGTTTATTTAATTCAAAAGAGGAGCTGGTGAAGTGAAGCCATGCTGAATCCTCATCCAGTGCCTAACAATTACCTGCTGTGCATTTGACCTTCCCGAGTGTGACAGGGACTATGAAGCTGAACTAGAGCTCGAGGTGGCCACGCAGCATCCCATCCCAGCACAGCTGTCTTCCCTGCTGAGCCTCCCTAAGTTGCTGTTCTGCCAGGTACACGTGGACGTGCGAAAGCAGCAGCACGGCGTGTCGGCCCGTGTTCCTGCCAGCTGGGGCACAAATGTGTGCTGCAGCAGCACTTTTGTTACTGAATTCGGTGCTGAATTCAGCACTGGGCCCACTTGCGAAGGTGCAAAGTGTTCACAAGATGGTCTTCTGCCTGCCGTTGGTCCTTCCTTGTCTTGGAGCCAGCACATCCTCCTTCTCCCCCACGGAGAAGTATGTGACACAGGGAGACACCTCCCCAGTGAAACCAGATGAACAGCTGCACGTCAAAAACTGCTATTTGCCACTAAAGGATTGTTCCCCTCCCTTATCACCACCCACCAAAAAAGAAAAAGAAGTCAAATCAAATCCTAAACACCGAAATGCTTAGAAAAGAGCAACAAGTAAATGACTGAACGATTAACAGCTTCCCAGACTTCCGGGGACCTTCGCTGCCGGCGTGCACTTGCACACGCACAGTGTGCGGCTCCAGGGAGGGCCGTGCTCTCCCCTCGCCGGTGTAAGGACACAGATATCTGGACACAGATAATGGGGCTCTAGTCCAGATTTCAATTTCCTATTTATTTTCTCCCTCCACCCTTCCTCGTCCCCTCCTCACCTGGTAATCGCCCGTTCGTCGTTATGCATGTCCTTCCATGGTTTTTTCTCTGCCTGTTACTATCTTTTACACTGGATGCGACGTCTGTGCCGCTCTCCCGCTTCCCTTGCCAGCACCGTCAATTCTTAATTTCATCTAAGGTGCAGCAATACACAGTATCCTTCCTACCACCGAGGCCTTCGAGGCCTGTAAAAAAAGAGCCAAATTTCCAGCTGTCATTATTAAAACACCTTGTTCCATGAGCATCAGAACCTAATGAAGCTGGGTTTCCTGTGGATTCGTCTCTGACTCACTCGTCGCTGTAACCTCGTCTGCCGCTTCTCTTTCATGTCTGAC
>NW_010515072.1:0-8362 GCF_000687285.1 Phaethon lepturus | reverse complement strand
TTATATATTATATAAATAAAATAATAATTATTTATTATATACACTTATGTGTATATAATGCAGTGGAGATTTGAGAACAGTACCATACAAAACAGTATGGATTATTCATATCAAAGTAACATGAGACAGATGAGAATAGTTCACTTTTAGACATTGGAAAAAAGTTAAAATACCCCTTGCCTTGTATAAGACCTTGCAACTTTCTGCTACACATCCTCTTTCATACTCCCAGTGTCACAGCCCAAGTTGCCACAGGCACATTTCTGCCAGCCCTGGGATAGCCAGCAAGATCCCCCCTGCAAGCCACTGCACAGGCACGGGAATGTACAGGAATGCTCTAACTCATTCACTGGATTTATTTATTTTTCAACATAAAATAAACCATCTCACTAAACCTCGTTATAAAAAAGAGGGTTGCGTATACAATTATATAACAAATTCTCACCATGTACCTCATAAATGAAATCAAAGGACAGCATCAGGACCTTCTGACTTTCTTCCATACGCGACTTCTTTGCACTCAGCTGAGAGTGACGAATGCCCATCTCCGCTGTCTTGGGGACAGCCAGGGAAATCCCCGCTCCGGGTCCGTGCAGGCACGGTGCTGCCTGTGCTGTTGAGCTGGGCTTGGGGCTAGCGTGTACACCGGCCAGGCTTCGCACAACGGGGACACAGCACTTGGAAAGATTTTACTGAGGGTTATAAAGTTCTGGTGGGGACGGACCCAACTACCCCCATGTTAAAAGCTGCACCAACTTCGACCCTTTAAAGAACTTGGACTCCAGTTTGCTTCTCCATGGGCGTGCCTGTGCCACACACTGTCATTACAGTCTGTAACTAGTCTAGCTCAGGGCTAAATAAACTACTGTACATGGATTTCATGTCCCCATGCCTGGTAGCAAAGCTATAGCATTTAGAAATAGCTGGGTATGTGCACGGTGCCACGTTACAGTGTAGACATACTATGGTTTGTGGCAAGTTGAGCAACACCCCTGTGTAGGCTCCTGTTGTTTCCGTTTAAAGAACCCCTTGCCTGAATGGCTGGTTGCAACATGATCTGAGCTAACCTACGGAAGCTCATCTCCCCAAGCTTCTTCGGGAGTCAGGGAGACTCCTTGAGAAGAGGTTGGGTGACTCAGAGCAGAAACTTCAGGTATTCTGAGCTGCCCCTCTGAAGATGCAGTCCTGCTCTCCAGTGGTCCAGGAAGACTGATTTCCCCGATTCCTGACACAGATAGCATTTTCACTCTTCTCATTTATTTCTCACTATCTTTGCATAATATGTAGCATGAGGAAGCCCTGTTCTCTGTGCCAAGCCTCTAGATATTGCTGTGACATGAATAACTTTTTTTTTTATAAGACAGATTTTAATCATAATATTGGGAGTCTTGTCTTTACATTTTCTGTGACCCAAGAGGAATTCAAATGTTAGTTATGCTCTGGAGCTCAGTGCAGTCTGCCTCTATGTCAACCACTATATTTCTGTGCTTGCAGATTGAGTGTCATCCATACCTAACCCAGGAAAAGTTGATCAAGTACTGTAAATCCAAAGGAATTGCTGTGACTGCTTACAGCCCCCTTGGCTCCCCTAACCGCCCATGGTAAGAAAGCACTGCAGCCTTTCTCTACGTAAAATACATTCACAACTTGAATCTTTGAGAAAAATTATGTAAATAATGCAGGTATAATAATAAGAAAACTAATGTTACTTTGTGGCAGATTATTTACACAAAACATCAGGCTTCCTGCAGGGAAGCTAATGCCTTTCTACCATCAATATCCTGGCTTTTATTTTTAATAGGGCTAAGCCAGGGGAACCTGTGCTGCTGGAAGATCCCAACATTAAAGAGATTGCAGTTAGACACCATAAGACTCCTGCCCAGGTAAGTGGGGTTGTCAGGGAAAACTATTCCTCCTCCTCAGACAATTTTAGAAGCTGATGGCCAGTCTTAGCAGATACTGCCTTCTCTAGAGATACAGTATAATGGGGTTAAGCTGCATTTGATTCTTCATACTGTCCCAGTTCTTACCAGCACTCATACAAGTCATCAGCTATTTTCTGAGAGGTCTTGAGTGGTGAGCTTTGGGAAGGAGCTGATCAGCAGTGGTAAGTACTTACTTCAGGTGTCCTCCTTCCAAGAGAGATTTCTTCTGCTCCTGGAGAGAAGTGCTCGATACTTGAGAACCCCTTTCCTCTGAGATTTACTTACAAATCTTCAAGCCAACTCATTACTCCTCTCTCCAGCTAAGTTACCTAAGTGATTCTTCAGAGAAGCCCGGTTATTTCCAGACTCATTTGATTGCTCCTTGTTTGCTCGTGTTTACAAAGAATCATTGAGAGCTGCTTGATTATTCAAGATTAATTTTTTGCTCTGTAAATTGCTAGTCACATAAACGAGTTCTTGGCCAGGGTGTGCAGGAATTGCACTTCAAAAAAATCCACATGTTCACAAGCTATCAACCGTAGTTGTATTTTAAGACAGGCAGAGCATGACAAAAATTTGCATGCAACAGTCCTCTTTTGAGGGGATGAAAACTTTTGAAATCTATAAAAATTGTTTTTCTTTTAAGGACTTCAAAAAGCTTAACCTGAGTGAGGTACTTACTTGTGAGCCCAAAATAATCTGCAGTAGCACTATGCTTATTTGGTGGGAGCACCCATGTAACATAAGCCAAAACATCATCATTTTTCTCTCCCCCTCCCACCCTTAATGAAAACAAAACAAATCCTGGAGAAGCTGGGGTGTAGAAACAATATAGACGAGAAACAATTATAGTTTGTCAGTAGACTGCAAGCAAACATCAAACCGGTAGAGTCTTCCAAAGAGTGAACGTGGTTGTAGAAAAAGTAATTGGTCTGTGCGCGCAGGGGCGGGGGGGGGAAAGATAAGAGATAATAAAAAATGCATTTGAACAGATTTCTTGGTACCCCTGTGTACACACTCCCCCTTGCCCTTTCCTAGGTTCTGATCCGGTTTCTTATCCAGAGAGACGTGATCGTCATTCCCAAGTCTGACAAACCACAGCGCGTTGAGGAAAACATCAAGGTGAAGTTTCTATTCGGACTGCTGCCACCTTTTTAGACAGGGTAGGCACCCACACCCAGCTCCTCTGTCTTTCCAAGCAGCACCTAAGGCACTGGAAGGGGAGCACAGAGATGTAAAGACCGGGGCTCAGCACTGCCTGACCATCCGCACTGATTCTCTGGGGAAAAGCGTTTTGTTCCTGCCAGGGGAAAAATGCGTTATACCAGAGTGGTCCGAGCTCCGCTGCCCTGGAAAGGGAATCCCAGTTTTGTGCTTACCCTCTGGGAGATGCTGCGTGAGCCCCTCTTTAGGGTGTAAAGGAAGAAATTGTCAACACCAGCCTGTTACCGTTCGTATCTCACTTTGAGGCTGTGGTTGCTCACTCATAAGGCCTGGCATCTTAGGTGATATTTCTGTGTTATTTTCATTCATGCTGCTAAATTCTGGACTTATTTCTCCTATGAACCCCCAGCAAGAATTCTTAGATGATTGATTACCTGCGACACAATGATTTTCAGCTGGTACCCAGTAGCCCTCTGCTGTAGCAGAAATACTTACTGCTAGTTCCAGTATTTGTGACACGTTCGGTAATCCATCCTTGGCACCTTCAGTTTTCTGTCTGTGCATCACCGCTCAAACCGCAGTGGCGTTTGCGTACCCAGAGCTGTAAGACGTCGCCATGAACAGCACCTCAGAGAGAAAAGGACTACCTTGATTACTTCAAGGGTAAATTGATATTTGGCTGAGAAACAAGAGGATTTCTTAACTATGCTTAGTGTAGATGCAGTATCTTCCTCCTTCAAGTCAGAAACGCATGAAGGACACTTAGTAACTAACTACTTATGAACCTAAGTAAAAAGGGCTTGCTTTTTTTGTTTTCCCCTGCTAGGTGTTTGACTTTGAACTGTCTGAAAAGGAGATGGACATCATCCTCAGCTTTAACAGGAACTGGAGGGCAGTTCCAGCGCTCCAGTATGTTCCTTATTATCCTTATTACCCACTAGGCCTATCTCTATGTGTCTTTTCATCCCCTATATCTTGAAAACATACACGATCAAAACCAGGGAGAGCTCATATCTTAAACGCTGGTCCCCAGGTAACGAGACACGGCCCAGAACTGATCTTAGGAGGGAGATTCATTCAGGGCATTCCCTTCAGCACCGTGGTGTGCCATGTGCTTGCTCACGAGCCTGTGTTCAAATTAACAGCAGCAAAACTTGAGTACGTTGGCAGTGGGGGAGGCAGACTGCAGTACAGAAATGCTGCTGAAGATACTTTCTACAATACTTAAATAACCAGTTGTTTTCTCTTCTCAGAGCTGTCAATCACAAGGATTACCCATTCAAAGCAGAATATTAACGCTAGTGGTTTCTGCGAGACCTCCGTCTAACTCCTTCCACTTTAGAAGATGTACGCTGTAGCTTGGTCTTGACTTCTTCTTCTGTACTTGGCAATCATTACAAGCAGTTACTTGTCTTCCTTTTTTAGGAGACCACTAGCTGGTGCGAGAATGCACCAGTAGGGATGGATCTTTTGTAAAGCTGGTTAGCAGAAATCTGTGTTTGATTAATAGTAAAAAGACAACATCTCTTAATTTCCTTTTTTCCTTGTCTTCCTTAATTAAAGACATGTTTAACAAACCCCTCTGGTTACTTACACTGTTTTTCATGTTATTTCCAGTGCTGTCAGTCATACTGGTTCATGAGTTGTTGTCAAGGAATGCTCACTTTAATTACTTTGCTTTTTACATAGTTGTGATTTTTATAGTGTGAATCTCTAATGCTTTAAAAATTTATATGAATAAAGTTTGAATTACAACAAAACTTAATCAGTGTAGTGCTTAAATTGTTTCCTACGATTAGTTATAAAAACATGCCTGGTCTGTTTTTTTTTTTTTTTAATTTTAATACAGATAGAAATGAGCTTCTATAATTCCTGTACAAGGACAATACATAGAGATTACTTTGCAGCTTATGCATCAAATAGGATTGTGCTCTAGCTAGAACCTAAAGAACAAAGTTGTACCTATTCATGTAGCCCTCCCTCTGAACTCTTAGAAATTGAAGACTTGTGTGATTAGTGATAAAAAGTTGAAGACAACATCATATGTAGTGATAACACACATCAAAATACAAAATCAGATGGACTTGCTCTGAAAGTACCAAACACAAAATTAGATTTTTGCAACTCTGCTGGGAGCATTCAGAACAATATATCCAGACAACGGTTGGCTTTATTTAAGGAACACATAGAAAAACTTTTCATTAAAAACACCAAAGCAAACCCTGAGGTAGACTCACAATTTTCAGGTAGATAATGCTAGGCCAAAGCAAAGGCAGGCTTGAAAAAGGCTGTTTTGTGGCATTCTGCACAGTGACAAGAGAAAGTCTGGCTGGGATGCCAAGTAAGCTGCAGGAAAGCATCATCAGTAACTAAGGTGACAATTTGGTATTGTCTGAAAAATCATCACCTCATGACAGTACCAAAACGCCAAAAACACTTGTAGTGGTGCCAGCTGGTGGGAACAAACCACGACCACACCATGCATTTCCTAAAAATAAAGCCGATTTTGCAGCATGCTTCCACTCTCTCAGAAAAGGCAATAACCAGGAGCAGAAGAAACATATCTACATCAACAAGGAAAAGCATCACTTCAGCACAGCTTGCAGAGAAACGTAGCAATGCAGTTGGGCAGTATGAGGCAGGAGAACAGGCATGCTTGCAAGCCTACAAGCTCTTTTCAGGTTAAATTAGGCAGCATCTGATTATTTCCCCCCAGCAGTTCAGAAAGCTGTGCTTGCTGCAGCCTTCCCATTGCTTCCCATGGAGCTGGCAGCGGCCGGGGGGGCCTCTTTCGGATGACCATGACCTGGTTAGAGCAGGGCGTTACGTGCTGTGCTGCCCTTAGAGCAAAAATGAAGTGGATAGGAGGACGACGGGAGAGCCAGCGGCTCCCCAGGCTTGGTCCCGGCGATCACCCAAGCCTGGAAGCACATCCCACCGAGGCTGGCAGAAGAAACACAACGGCTTTCACACAGAAAACACTTTTCAAAGCAGGAAAGCAGACGCTGTACCGCTCGCTGAGCACACTGACGTCTGGGCGATGCACAGCTCCCGTCTTGTACTGACAGGCACGACAATTCAGATTTCTCCCCCCGCCCCCCCAAAGAATATGTCAGTTAAAGCTGCTGATTTTGTGAGTTGGCTGTCTGCTGTAGAACAGTACATCAGGAGAGGCATCCTTTGATGACTTCTTCGCAATGATACCGTATCTTACACCGCCTTAGCACGATCCCGATCCCCGTTACAATGGGTGGCTCATTCCTACTCATTAACAAACAGGGGGCTGCTGATGGAAATATTCCATTTATTGTGGATGCAGTTTCAGAATACATTGTTTGAACAAATCGTTTTTATTGCAGCTATTGGATGTATTTAAAAGACTCAGAGGAGTGTTTACAAAACCCCCAAACAAAAAACATGACAACTCACAGACAATGTCAGGCACAGTTTCACCCCCTGCAGATAACTACGTGCATCTCTATATGTAAACAAGATGTTTCAGCCAAGCAGGGGAGCTCATCTTTGGGTTGAAATTTAACATTATTCTTCTTTAGGAAGAAGTGAGATACTGTAAGAGATGGAAGCGGTGAAAAGGGAGATCCTGGCAGTTCCGATGAACAACAAAGCTGTTAACAACGTGCTCAGGGGCTACTTCAGTTGCTCAGTTTATGCCACCCATACACTGTAGAATGTAAATGCTAAACTGTATGGCATGTAAATTCAAACCAAGCTGACGTCTTATAGCCATGTGTTTACTATATACAAATGAAAACATCTGTAAATAAGATATTCTGGAGAGAGAGTTAAAAAGAAGCACTATAAAGATAGAGGTTTACTTCATTTTAGGTGGACTTAGTGTACGGCACTGATGGATGGCAAGATTTAGTGTACAGTCATTTGAAACAAGCTCCAACTGTGTTTAGGGTTTTTTTTCTTTTTAATTATGGTAGGTTTATATAAATTAAACTACAATGTTTTATACAAGTGACCTATTTTTGACCCTCTATACCCTTACCTTTTCCTCTTTTAAAAACTATACTTTCTTTTTAATTACCCATCACTGGGCAACTGACATTTAAAATTTTTTAATACTTATCTCACCATACCTCTAATGGCAATTATGAAATCTTACTATAGAAAAGTGTGTGATTTTGTCTGTAATTTTTAAGCTGTGATATTGGCTAATTATGTCTGTTTATTACTAAATATAATACTCTAGCACGTATTAAAGCATTCTACCATTAGTAGTGCCTTTAGGCTAAACTTCGTAAAGCTATGTGTGTATATATTCTAAATTGCATTCAGTTACTAGTCACTAACATCAAAAAGGAATATCAGTACCGCTGTCAGCTAACATAGTCATCCAAATTTAGGTATTAACTTAAACTAGAATGGAAAAATTGATACTTAAAAAAAGTATAAAACAAAAAAAAATTAAAACATGTTATTGATGCAGTATTTCTCATGACATGGGCAACTTACAGAAAATATTACATTGTCAACTAAAGATATTTCTTCCATGCCTTAGTCTAAAGTGCAGAAAGAAAGACTTCCGTATTCCAAAAGTAACCATTGTTTTTATCGGTTTACTGCACACCCTGCTTAAGCAACTTCACTTTACACGCATTTTGGGTTGACCTCTTATGCCAGCTGAAATCACTGTTCAGATACATAGTTAGTTATGCCTATCAGTAGGAGAGTCTATATATTTCACAGCATGGGTTTCTTTAGGAATAAAGGCTCTTGTGCAAAGGCAGTACTATTATGATGAATGTCTAGACTGATTATTAAATACAGTGCTAATATACATGGTTTTAACTGGGATAATGCAAAAAGACATTTTGGTAAATAAACATAAATATAAAAAGAACAATTTAGCACTTTTTCCTTTTTTTTTTCCCCAACCGATTGGTCCAGCGTCATTAGTAGCCTTCTACGGTTCTTTCTCAAATTGTCTCAAACCTGCTGAGAAAGAGAAAGATTAAAGATGGCTTGAAATAACCTGAATGCATCTCTCAAATAGAGAGGGCATGGCTCTAAGTTAACACACAGCATGTAAGAAGGCAGGACACAAGCTGGCTGCTGCTGTGCCTGCCTCCTGGGATCACTCAGAGGTGATACCCAAGAGGATGAGCAGGATTTCACCACAAGACTGTTCTCAGCTCCAACAGCCCCAGGAAGCAGCTCAGGGAGAGCTCAAGAGCTTCCCACCCAGAAACGTGGGGGGTGTTGCACCCAGCGCTCCCCTGCCTCGCTGCCCCCCAGCCATGCGC
>NW_010515071.1:2604-2938 GCF_000687285.1 Phaethon lepturus | reverse complement strand
GGAGGGGACGCAGTGGATGAACGTGAAATCCTCGGCTGCTTTCCGATCGGAGCGCAGCTTTCACCGGTCAGCGTCACCCGCTGGCACCATGGAACTTTTTGGGAGTTTCGTCCGGCCCCGTGGCGAGACCTTGGGGTTCCCAGGTAAGTTTGGGGGGCAGAGAGGGGTCGTCACCCCATTTTTAGGGCTGGGAGATGTAGCAAAGCTACGTGGCGACACCTTTTCCCCCCACACACCAGTACATCCCTGTCCTGGGGGATTTGGGCAGAGGCAGAGCTGTGGGAGACATGTTTCGGGGGGACCCTCACCAAACGGCGGGCGGGGCCCGCCCCCA
>NW_010515071.1:0-2574 GCF_000687285.1 Phaethon lepturus | reverse complement strand
GCCCGGCAACACCGGCACGGTGAAGACCTTGGGCAACACCTATCAGTTCACGGTGGACGTCAGCGACTTCGCCCCCGAGGACATCATCGTCACCACCTCCAACAACCAGATCGAGGTGCACGCTGAGAAGGTGGGTGCTCCTTCCCTTCTCCGCTCATCCCCAAAGTGTGGGGGACCCCCCAACTCCCACCCAACTTCCTAACGGTCCTGGCAAAAACAATTGTGAATTATTTAATTCACAATCCCCTCGCCTTTTCACCCCGTATTTTGCAGGAGTGAAGCCCACGAGATCGAACAAAGTCGTGCCTTGTAATCACCCTTCTCCCAGGGGGGTGGGAACCAAAAAAAGGCACCTTTGTGTCCCCCACCCCGATGCCACCCACATCCCGCCCGTCCCCTCGGGGGGCCAAAAATTACCACCACACACAAGGCACAACCGCCAGCCTCACCCAAGGGCAGGTAGAAAGGAGCCCCCATCCCACCCGCACCCCAAAATGGCCCTTTTTCACCCCTTTTTTTTTCCCCAGCTGGCTGCGGATGGCACTGTCATGAACACCTTCACCCACAAATGCCAGCTGCCCGAAGACGTGGACCCCACATCAGTGTCATCCTCGTTGGGGGACGATGGCACATTGACCATTCGGGCTCAGCGACAGCCTGCCAAGCACGCCGAGCACGTCCAGCAAACCTTCCGGACTGAGATCAAGATCTGAGGGGTCGGGGTGGGGGTGTGTGTCCCTTTCCCCACTCCCCAACTTCGCTAATTATTTGAGTAATTTGGGGAAGGAGGTGGGATGTAGGGTAGGGGATGGGAACGCTCCCTCATGCGGTCAGGCCCGTGCCAAGGGGCCGGTGCGGTGAGACGCATCCCGTCACCCACCGGAGAAAACTCCGGAGGGGAGTCCCGGCTCTGGCAGTTTTTAGCCAGTGAGGATTGATGGGGAAGATCCAGCGTTCCAAGAACTGCGCCGGGAGCAAGAAGCGAGGTTCCCTACCCCGACCCTCTGCTGGAGCTTGTCTCTGTATATACAGCTTGTGATAAATTATTGAGAATGCCCAACTGCTGCCGCCTCCGTTTTTTAATGTTTTCTGGATGCTTTTCCCTCAAAAGGGCTATGGCTTCAGCCCCAAGGGGTGTCTTGGTAAGGGGTACCGCGAACGATTCCCCCTTCCCGACAAAAACGCGGGCGAGGAGCCACCCCGGCTCCCCTCCGTGCCCATGGCCCCATTTATGTCCAGCCTGGGGTGACTCATTTCTTCCCCGTTGCTCTATTTCTGAGCCATTCCCTCAGCTGTTCAGCCGCCGGCCCACCTGGAAGGTCACCAAATCCTCCTCCCCTCGCCCACCAACACCCATTGCCGTCGGGGAAGCCCCGGGGAACTGGCATGAGCCGGGACGACGGTTCCAGCCTGGTTGCTAAACCCAGGGGCTTCCTTTTGAGGGCCCAAAAGCTCCCCTGAAGCCCCACCAAGGGCCTGGCTCCATCTGCCTGTGTGTACAAACAACAACGAGGCGCCTGTTCGGGGCGAGTGGCTGTTTATAGCTACCACACACCGCCCAGCTCGTGTTGCCGCTCCAGCTCAGAGGTCAGCTCATCCCTGCTTGTCCCCTAACGACTCGTGACTTGCATTAACACACCTGCAGCATCGGGGACACACACTTCTTGTGCTTGGGCTCTTCCATCATCTCCTCGACTAGATTGTCTATTAGCGCTGCCAGTTGCTCAGGGGACATCCTGCTGCAGTATGCTGCAAGGAAAAATGTTTAAAAGTTATTTAAAAAGCTCTTAATGTCAGTAAAAGCCCCCAGCACAGCTTGGGAAATTGGAACCGGGGAGCAGTGGCGATGCCGTCATTGATCCTCTGTGATGGGATGCGACTGCTCTGCCCCAAACGTCACCCCTGGGTGTTCAGGGCCCCCCAGCACCCAGGGAGCCACCCGCCATGGACACAGATTGCCATCTAGTGGTGACAGGCTGGTGGGTGGCAAAGCTCCAGCAAAAGGAGGGAGAAAAACACTCCTTTTCTCCCCAAAGCTGGCTGGTTTCGCATGGGGGAAGTTCTCCAAGCCAAGGAACACACGAAGGGACAACTCAGAGTCCCCCTGCCAACCCCCTCTGCAGCAACATGGCCCCACTGCGGCCTCATTTTGGGCGGGCAGGCAAGCCAGGAAATCCTGCCTTGGGGGGAAATGGGTCGATAGGAATAGGAGTATTATGTTTTTGGGGCAGCCTGCTCTCCAAACTCACTGGTACCTTGCAACACACGCCAGTAAACGGCTGCCTTCAAAGCCACGCGGGGCTCCCCAGGCCACCCCCTGCCTGAGGGGGGTTTGCCCACGCAGAGGGCCCATCTTGGGTAACATCTACAGCTTTTGGCCCGTGCTGACCCCCCGGGGCCACAACACTTGACTTGTTCCCTGTGGAAAAGCCGGGTGCCATCATGGCGGCTGCCCGGTGCCCCGGCCTGCTGGCGCACCCTGGAGGTGTGGGCAGCCTCGGACGGGGGGAAAACAGAGCCCTCAGGGGCATACAGCATGGCGGATCAGGGCCCTTTGCCCCTCACGGAGCCGCA
>NW_010515070.1:0-10755 GCF_000687285.1 Phaethon lepturus | reverse complement strand
TGATACTTTGCATTGGCAGGAAGAACCTGACCTCAGCTATCCCACATTCTTATTTTCCTCATTTTGTCCATGTGCTTTTCACCATTTGTTTTCACCAGAAAACATATCTTAAATCCATTTAACATCACGAGGTACATAGCAAACCATAAGGAAAAGGATAGTGATAAAAATCCCTCCAGCACCATGTGCCAGGGCACATTCACAAATTCCTACTGCATTGTGGAGGCAAATAATGAGGAGATGCTATATAGCAGCCTTTTCTACAACAGCTTCTACTGTTGATTTCAAACTTTATTAAATAGTAACTTTTTTTTTTTTAAGTAATCCGTTTCAAATCTTGATGGTTTGAAAGAAAATGTAGGTTTCAGCATGTCCTTGTTTTTCCTTCTGCAGTTCGCCTACTTGCAGTGTAGTAAACTGGAACCTCTGTTTATATTTAAGATCTCTTGATTTTGGTGCAATTTCATACAGCTAAATAAAAGAACAGTTTTAATAAGCCGAATACATTACTGTTACATTACGAGTAGTGCTTTATGCAGTTTTTTTCCAGATAGGTATGAAAACCAGGTTGTGAGCTTAGAGCACTCAAGACAACTAGTTATGGTGGAAGAACCCCAGAAGGACAGACTTCAGAGCTGCTCTTTCATTAGGTGACGCAGTATTATTTTATCTCTCTCTGCTTGTTTTTTCCTGGTAGCCATTTGCTGTTCTGAACAGTTTTGAGAGCTGCCTCATGTGCCATATTAAAAAAACACCCAACAATCTCATTTTTCCTAGATTTTAAATCTTACATCCTTTGTAAATGGAAATGGTCTTGTTTGTACCAGAACATAGAGTGCCACAACATGTGGGTGCCAAATACCTGTTGGGTGAGAAGCCAAAAAGCACTTCACTTACAATGAAATGTTGTGTTATCAAACTGTGTCTTCTCACCACTGGAAAAAAACTCTCTGGTTGGTCACTCAGAGTATTTTTAATGGTACAAAAGGCCACAGTCAGACAGTACTTCAACACAGGAAAGACATGGACCTGTTGGAGCGGGTCCAGAGGAGGCCACAAAGATGCTCAGGGGGCTGGAACAGCTCTGCTGTGAGGACAGGCTGGGAGAGCTGGGGTTGTTCAGCCTGGAGCAGGGAAGGCTCCGGGGAGACCTTACTGCAGCTGCCAGGGCTTAAAGGGGCTTCTAAGAAAGATGGGGACAGACTTTTTAGCAGGGCCTGTTGTGATAGGACAAGGGGTGATGGTTTTAAACTAAAAGATGGGACATTTAGACTAGATCTAAGGAAGCAGTTTTTCACAATGAGGGTGGTGAAGCACTGGCCCAGGTTGCCCAGAGAGGTGGGAGATGCCTCATCCCTCCTGGCAACACTCCAGGTCAGGTTGGACGGGGCTCTGAGCAACCTGCTCTAGTTGGAGATGTCTTTGCTCGTTGCAGGGGAGTTGGACTAGATGCCTTTAAAGGTCCCTCCCAACTCAAACTATTCTACAGTTCTATGATAGAAGGGGAGCTCTTGTTTGTGTGCTCTCGCTGATGCTGTGTTTCGATCCTGCTGTGGGACATAGAGGTGAATCAGCCCATGGTGCAACCCCGCTGTGGCCAGCCTGGGCACTGGTAACAAAATTAAAGCTAGGTTTGGGGGGTGTATATATATATATGTGTGTGTGTCTATATGTTGCACTCCTGTCACATCTTGGATGGTGCGGTTGACCTTAAGTATGAAAGGAGGCAGTGGCAGCCCAGTGTTAGCCATGCGGTTGCACAAGAGCTCGAGTAAGCGGCTTGCTCTGCTGGTTGGAGGAGCAGGTGTTTTTCCGTGGGAATCAAGCTCCCTGCCTCTGCGGGAACTCGCGTCGCTTGTACAACTCCTATAAATATATTCTAAAGAGATGGTTTAACAACCTGAGCGTGCACATTGTATCCTACCTAGCAAAAATGAGATCTGAAGATTTAAAATCCTGTATTTTGATATTTTGCTTTTGAAATGGCATTTCTGTCTTCAAAATAGTCTTGAGACTCTGCATAGCTGATGCTTACAATATCTGGGATGCAGCTGCTCCTTAGAGTACTCTTGGGAAAATATTAACCCCAAACTGGGAAAATGTAGAGAGTTGGCACAAACTTTAGGTCTCAAGAACTGTCCCTTTATTCGTCTGTTCTTCATAAGGAAGGGAGGGAAAAAACATTTCCTTTCATGTGATAGGCTGGATATTTTTGATAGGTGTGAACAGTGGTTCCTTCCGGAGCGATGTGATTACCAGAACAGTAATGAAAGATGGAAGTTTTGTTTAAGTCTCAGCAGGTGGATGTGCAGTGCCCCAAAAAAGTAAACCACCTTGAAATCACAGCGTTAGGCAAGCACAGCCAGCACACTGCTCTCACGGGCTGTACTCAGGAATGGGAGACAGGATGATAGCTCTCTGTGGTTCAAAGCTGAGGCTCAAACTCCAAATGTTTCAAGGACTTTGTATGAATTTGTGAATCTTTTATGTGCAACGTAGTTAAGGATGCTTGACACTTCATCAAGGCACACTGCTATGTCTTGAACATTCAGCCCCTAAGGTAGAAAGGAGTTATAGTAGAAATGCTACAAAACTCAGGTTCTTGTCCAAAAAATTAAAGAGGACAACACAAGGAAAGAGGGTGGAACAGTCTGAATTTATAGTGTGGATTGCTAATGTTTGCTTGATCCTAATGCAGACTGCCAGTTTGAATTTGGAAGACTTATACAACATTTTAGGGACCTGTTTCATCCAGTCTGGAGAGACAGGAACACCTGATGCTGTTGTCAAGGCTGGTCTGAGCATGATTTTAGTGAAAAGGATTCTCCTCCACATTTTGGAATCACACAGGAATTCCCATAAGTCACTGTCTAAAGTTGCAGAGCAATAAAAGACCAAACAAGACTCTGTTGAAGAAGTGAGCAAATTTTTTCTTCTTCTATTCCTCTTAAAACAGTGAACTCTTTCTATTTTAATATCTTTCAGAAGCTGAAGAAATTTTTTTGTTCTTTTTTTTGTGCGTAGAGTGTGAATCAAGGGTTCTCCTTACAGCTGTTGGGTGGTGCACCTATCTCAGCTATCAGCTGCAGTCTGGAATGAAGAAGAGTGGTGTCTGTACTGTGCTCTCTGCTAATGATAAAAAAAAAATCAAAGAAGGATCAAATAATCCAACAAGAAAAAAATTAAGTTCTGTGTCTATTCCATAAAGACTGTTTTAAGCTACATGGAAGGTCTGGCACAATGAGCTTTTATATCTCTGCTATTTACTAAATATTGAATATATAAGTTAGATCTGAGAGTATTAAATTTCATTATAAGCTCTATTTCTAGTCTGTTGTATCCCTTTATGCCAAATCACATTTTGTGGATCACAGTGGGATGAAGTGGCTCCCATCATTGTTCCTTGGATTTGGACAGCAGGAGAACCTTTTATGGGCTCACCGCTCACCACTAGTTGTGTATCTAAAATGTTCTGGCTGATTTTGGTCCTTGCAATAGCAGGGAAATAGTTCTGCATCTTACCTAGAACTAATAATCAAGATCACTACTTCTTGTTTTCTTGATTTAACTTTCTTATCTGTGTCTCTTTGCTGTTCAAAGCTTTATCAGGAAAATATGTGGGTCCTGCCAGGGGAGGTGCAGGGTGGTTTCTGCAAATAACGCTCCAGAGAGCCTGTTCCTCTCCTTTGGCATACAGGGAGACTCAACTCCTAGCGTGGACCCTCAGATGCATCATCTTTCACATATAATGATTTTACTTATGGATGCGTTTCATCTAATGAACCCGAACTGAAATGGATTTTATTCAGTCATTAAAACTTAAAAGAGCAAAAAGTCTCAAAGCCAAACAACTAGCCTTCTGAGATGTTAACTGTGCTTGTTTTACAGCAAGAAGCAAGTTCCCAAGTGTTGAAATTTGCTTGCCTAAGGTCAAAGTGAATTGACAACAGATCCCAAACCAGGACCTAGAAACACGGTTTCAAGGCTCTAATTACAAGCTGGAAAGGGAGTAGTTGTCTTAAGCTATTTTTTTGCATTGCATCTTTAACCTGAACATAGTCAAGAAAAATCAATATTTTCCATAGGCTTCTGGAGTTGGCTTTGTGGGTGGATGAGGATAGTCTGATTTATTTAATGAAGCTGGTGGCATGAAGTAAAAGCTGTCACGGAGTTTGTCACCACATATTGGAGGGAAAGCAACGATTTCTAAAAAGGCTGCTATTTGCACAGTTATTGAATTTTTGTTGGAGCTGTAGCTACCAGTCCTTTTGTGGTGCCAGATTATTTTATCAGTGACGCATCATGTGTTTCCTCCTCAATCCATTTATATTCCCTTTAGGCAGCGGCAGAGCGTGCAAAGCAGTCTCAGTGTTCTGGCAGAAGGTGGCATTTATTTCTGAGTTGGAGCATTCACCCTCTATCGTTGCCATGCTAAAAATGTCTAATAATTAAGAACTGATCTAAGTTTGGTTATAAAGAGCCAGTGGTTGCTGACTGCAGGCTTAAGGTTGTTACTTTATGTGCTGTGTCTTTCTAACATAAAAATGGGAGAGGCTCAATCTACTGTTTAGTGAAGCAAACACGTCTTCTCAGACACTCGGAGGATCCCAGTAAGTCACAAAAGGCTAAATAAGAGAATCTATATCATTGTTCTTGATAGCAATAAAAGACAACTCACGATGTGTTTTGGCTCATGAATTTAAACACCAGTGGAATTAAGAAAGCCTCTTTCAGTGTTACCAGAACGATGATTACCAGTTGCAAATTACAGGGCTTTTCAGATCTGCTTACTGTACTCTTTGAAGTCGCTTGCAGGAAGATTGACTTGATGGTGTATTTTAATATTGTTAAACTGCTGCATGTACGATATAATGAGTCCCTAACCTTGTGAATCAAGCAAAATTGTTAAAGTCCTTAAAGTTTCATAATTTATGAAGTTTAAAAATTATTTTAAAAATAGAGTCTAATTGAGGTACATATTGCCGTTTCTGTTTCTTCATGCTCCACAAAGCCAATTAATTCTTTCAGCAAACCAGAATGTGTGACAAGGAGGAATTGAGCACAGCCCAAGGGTACTCATATCTTTGAAGGTTTATTTTTGGATGGGATGCAGGGAAGAAACTTTTGAGACTGTGAAATTTCAGAAGTGTCTAGGTAGACTCAAAGGCACAGGATGCCATCAATGTCTGAAATCAAGGACATGCGGGAGATGGGGACACTGCCTCAAATGGGAATCTGAGAGGTTGGGTGGGCATCGTACTTGGTGCTGGTAGAGGTCATCTGGTGCTGTAAATTGACCACCCTTGCAGATGTTAGGATTTGTAAGATCATACGTTCTAGCAAAATCAGTTTTTTATCTTGACTAGGCAAGCACAGGGTCTTCATGTGTGACATCTCTTCTAAGGGGGCTTGGAGAGATGCAAACCTTCTTTTGTTAGAGGGTTTCCAGCTGCCACTGCACCACTACAGGGAAAAGGAGGCTGGTTAGGGAAATCCTTATCCAGATGGTTGGAGGAGTTTTGTGGCTCAGATCAGTGGTGCAAAGGGTTATAATATCAGCAAGAACTTGCTGCCTTCGAGACAATTTTTTTAGTTTACTTTTAATATTCATAACTTGCAGATAGCTTAGGTCAGTCCTCCTAACTCAGAGCAGAAGACAAATAAAGTATTTCAGCACTGGCTCAGTAATGGCAGTTGGCATCGTCTTAATCCTTTTCGTCCTCTGGGAATTCATTTTTAAAAAACAAAAGTCCCATAAAACATTAGGTTTGCACTCATTTAATTAGCTGAATTCAGCAATGGTATTCTAATAAATACTTGCTTTCAGTTCCTCTGTGTCTATTACTTGTAGATATTTGCATCTAAAGCAGGAAAGTTGTCTATTTACAGCTCACAGGATAATTTCTTTCCTACCTGGCAAAAAGATATTGGTCTTTGTAAGTAGAATAAAACAACCAGTTGCTTCTTTACCCTCTGGTGCTCTTTAATCAGTTTACCATCCTATTTTCCAGCCAAGGTTTTCTTAGTACTACCAGTTTGATACTCTGAAGATAGATTTTTTTTTTGCTAGTGTATCTGTAAAAGTGCCTTGAGCACAAAATCATTACCTGAGAGCTACAAACTAGAATTGATCTGTTTTAGGCTTAGCATAATTTCCATGTCTGTGCTGACCTGAATGTTATTGTCCAACAGGTTTCTGAAAATGTCAAAAGCCAGAGGGGAGGTCCCAGCAAAATTGAAGTTCTTTCTTCCCTCGGAGTAACTGAATTTTAAAGTCTCCAAGCCCTGTAAATAAGAGAGAAAAATTGGTAATGAGAAAGGGAATTAATAGGATAGTCTTTCACACGATTTATATAGCTTTCAAAAACTGTTGCATTATTGTGTTTAAAAGTGCTGGTCTACAGCACTTTCACACTAGGAAGATAAGATTAAAAACTCGAAGGGGCAGCTCTGGGAATTAGAAGCTGGAAGAACTGATGGATTTGAAATGAAATAAAAGCTGCTATTGGGGAAAATTTATTTTGAAGCTAAAATAGTGTGGCTGCCAATAAAGTATTCAGAGGACTCAGATGTTTACCTTGATATAGCTGTCATATTTCAATTTAGTAGACAAGTACTTTTTTTCGGCTACTGTTGTCATTATGGAAATCAGCTGAATGAATCTCTGCCATGTAATACATTACAGAGTAAATTGGGATCTGAGGCGAAGTTACGGTTATGCGGATGTGATGTTCAGATGTCTGTGCAAAGTCATGTCATTGCAGCCCTCTGGAATATACTCCACTTGGACAGGAAAAAATTCAACCAGAAGTTAGAATGGTCTTTTAATTAGAAGGGAGAAAAATGAACAGGCACTGATGCATCTGCAAAGCATCTGTCTTTATTAAAGATTTCTTTTCTGGGGAAGCTATTTATTTTAAACTTGTAGCTTTTATAGTGAAATACGTCTTTGCAGTGAACCTTATTTCCCTTATTTTAGAGAAACAAGGGCAT
This sequence comes from Phaethon lepturus, assembly GCF_000687285.1. Classification (NCBI taxonomy): domain Eukaryota; kingdom Metazoa; phylum Chordata; class Aves; order Phaethontiformes; family Phaethontidae; genus Phaethon; species Phaethon lepturus. The sequence goes on along the minus strand of NW_010515070.1, from coordinate 3,762 downwards.
AGGTTCTAGTACCAGAGGTGATGCGTTCAGTCTTCATGCCTTTATTTATAATATATTTCTGGATGTCTAGAAACTCTTCTCTCCCTCTTTCTGTCAAATGTTTGTATGTTCTCATTTATTCTTGCTGTGAAAATGGCTGAATTTATAGGCATATGCATAGAAGTGTTGTCTTATTCATAGTTTTACTGTGCAGTTAATGTGTTGGGGCTGAGATTAACTTGACTGTTTCTGAAGTAAGATACTGCTGGAGCATTCCAGGTTCCTACGGCTTTCCAGTTCTTACCACAAAGTCTTCTCTTTGAGTACAGTTCTTACAAAACCCCCCAACTTCGGTACTTTTTGTTGATAATTTCCTTCATGAAAACTCATGCAAAAGGGGTCACTGTTGCTGAAGTAAGGATGGGAACGCTAATTATTGTTTTTAATTGACTACGTGGTCTTTTCATTGCAAGCTTTCTTTTTTGCCTGCAAACTGCTGTAGGGAGTTTTTGTTAAGAATTTCCATCTCCCAGTATTGTTGAATTGTCTGTCTCACTTTTTGCTTTCCTTACAAGAGCTTTAGAAGTTTTCTAGGCAAACAAATTGATTGTTACACTGCAGTGTAGGATGATTTTGCATTGGCATTTGTTTGAAAATGTTATTGCTCCTGGAGCTTCGTTGTTAAACTAACAAACTTCTGTAGTCCCTGCTATGTTTTCTGCTCCATTTGCACCTTTTTCTTTTCCAACTGTGTGGAAATAATCTCCAGTCATGTCAAAAGGAAGTTAATGAACATGACATGGGTGCTGCAGGAATTAACAGAACTGTGAGGAAGAGATGCATATTCTTAGAAGAAGTTTGGTGTCAGCAGAAACCAGGATCACAGGATGAATTATTTCTTTTCTTTTTTTATTAGTTCTCAGGCTATTTATCTACAGTATTTAGTACAAAAGGAAACAGAATAAAGTTTCTATCAGCAGGAAAAAAAGAGAAATTTTATTTTTGCCTATTTAGAAATAAAGTGAAGCAAAAGCATCTAAAACAGATCAGGGCTAACGATTTTTAAAAGCTAACCTGTTTTTTCTAGTATATAACTGCTGTGCTGTTTACTAGTAGTTAGCCTATTTAAACCATATAGACTACTCAAATGTTAGAAAGATGTCTATAGGTATGTCATACAGCTAACAATTCCATGGATGCTGGGGGTGACATAAAAGACGTGTTTCGCAAAGCCCTGCATACCTGAACACGACTTCCACTTGCCAGCAATGTTCCTCCCGGGAATTCAGCTCCATTTGTAATGAGCCGCTGCAATACACACAAAAATACGGCACACCACAAACCAGAAGGTCCCGTTGACCATAGCTGGTGATTGCATGCAGCCCTACATTGGAATATATATATTAAAATCACTAAATAATTGCAGCATATGCTGGAAGAGGGAAACTACCCTCTCTCCCACCTTTCAAACACCTCCCCGGCACTGGCAGATGCATTGCCAAGTGGAAACTTCACATCAGTGCCAAAAATTAAGAACAGATTACAGTTTGCTGATACTTCTTAACAACAGTCATCACTGCGATCTGCAGAATCATGAAATGAGTCTTTTACATGTGCATCCCCTACTACGCCTTTCTACCAGCGAGCACAATGCCTTGCGGAACTTGGGGGAAGAGGAAAGATGAGACCCGCACAGCAGGACTTCATCACAAACCGTCGGTCAGGCAGGCGCACTCAGTCATTAGTGAGAGAAGAATTATCACAAACCATTTCCTTACTCCTGATTTCCAAGAGGATTCTACAAAATACCTCCGGAAGATGAACCTGAGTGCTAAAATTCCTGGCAGCTGATGGAAATAGAGGTTTCTCTGAGATAGTGGTTTTATGGCCAGTTCCAGTCCTCAGTAGAGAGCTTCCTAATCCACTCGCTTCTTCCTCCTTCCCAGGAGCTGACTTAACCTCTCACCGCTGGCCCTGTTGCTACACCCCTAGGCTTGCTAGGGCTAGCAATCCTCCTCTTTCAGCTAGTCTAGTTGAACATTATACTTAGATTCATCAAGACCACTTGCGTCTAGCGTGTGGCCAGCTTGCAGCTGTTTCTTCCTTTGTGAGGACCGCAGAAGAGGAAAGAAGGAAGGAGGTTTGTGTTTTAGAAAGATATTAGCTGGTCTTAACAAAAAAATGGTGTCATCCTACAAATTGCGTTCTGGTTTCAGACCTGGTGGAAGATTAAACGTGTGGAGCTGTGCTGCTAACACCAGCGCAGGACTGCTGTAGGTTTTGGAGCAAGTCTTTGGTGTGTCTTCTTGGTTTCTAGCTCGCTTTCTTCTTCTAGCCTGCTTTCTCTGTTTAGCCAGTTTACTTGCTGGTCAGAGAGGTTGTTACTCAGAACCAGTTTCCACATGTCCCTGCTTCCTCAGTCGCTGCTTAGGGAGGCTGGAAGGGAAGTGAGGGAGCTCCTGCAAGATTTCAGATGAGGACACTCTTATCAGGAGGGAGAGCAAGCGGAAAGGGCATATGGGTGAACAGACTTTTTTTATGTGAGAGTGACCTAAGACTTGAATCTGCAAGAGAGCAGCAAGAAAATGCATATTCCCAATCCATAGATACCGTCATTACAGGTTTCTACACCTGAAATTGTGCAGACTCTCACTATGGACCCTGGGCATCTGTTTATTGGGGTTGAAGGTGCTGCTCATTGAAGTATCTGCTTTAATGGGAACCATATCCTAACTCTCTACTGACTAGAAAGGGAGAGTTTTAACTTCTAACTTGAAAATAACCTTAAAATATAACTGTGACGCTGTAACTTGTTTTAAGTGATGTACCTGCTCTAGATGGTCAAATGGACAGATGTAAATTGTCTTTAAATCCTTGGAAAACATAAACTGAAGGGCCACTTTTTTAATTTCAAGACTTTTTTGGCATTTTGTTCATTTGCTTTTTACTTTGGCGAGGTAAGAGGGACCAGCCTAGTGACCCAGGGTGCCAAGTAAGACGAGAAGAGCTTTGATATCTGTCCAGAACATCTGCCCGTATGAAATAGCTTCTTGCTATTCTCTGTCTGGGTTTATTATCATTGCTAACAGGAAAATAACATAGAGTTAGTGTAAGAGTTGTATCTCTCTCTTTGCTAGGCTTTGGCATCATTCCCGTAAGCTGTGATGTGGAGGACTGTTCTCGTCCTGTGTCTTTGGCAGCTAAGCAGAAAAATTGCCATATTGCTCATGTATACTTCTGTACAAGCTGGTATTTTTGAAAAGGCATTTTTTGCATGAATAGTTAAATCCATTTAATTTTTTTTCCCCCCCCCAGCAAGTTTTCAATCGTTTTTGTGTACCACCTAATCTTAAATAAAGCAATTTGTAGATGGCAACATCCCCTGGTGCCTCCATTTCTACAGGCTGTTTAATGTGTTTGACAGTCGTGTAACATTTTATTGCTGGTTTAGTGGTGTGTTGTTTTTTTTTAAGTTTGAATATTGATCTTATTGTGTTACTTGTTTTTTCCCTGAATGATTTTCCAGTTTGGAAGGCAGCTCCAAACCAACTTTAAATTTCAGAAAGGTGACAGCAGTGCGTTAATCACAAGGACTCTACTGGTGGCATTGGGTTTTTTAGGTTTATCGATAGATTCATGTAAGTCAATGTCACCAATATTACGATGCTAAACTTTGATTAGTAAATATATTTTGTACAGTGAAGCTGCCCCGGGTGTATTGGGTTTGCATGGCAAGGTTTGGGGAAAGCTGGGGGGCTGCCGGGGCGGCTTCTGTGAGCAGCT
>NW_010515069.1:0-943 GCF_000687285.1 Phaethon lepturus | reverse complement strand
GGGTAGGCAATAAATAAATAAAAAAATAAAAGCGTGCTTCGTGTTGCAGCACAGAGGCTGGGGAACAAAATTGATGTTTTTTCTGCTTCCGCCTCATCACTACGTGCCTTTTTTAGCCGACCCCTAAAGAGCGTTTGCACATACCTGTATATGATGTGCTCTACGTTTTGACCCGCTTCGGCCAAAAACTCTCCCAGAGGACCTGCAGGCAGAGGGTTAAATACCCGCCGCGCACAGTTTTCTCGTTAGCACTCATGCAGCCCACCCGTACGAAGGGGACGGTGAGATGGATGTTTGGTGTTCACGGTTTTTCTGCCTTTCAACCCAAGAAGCACCAACGATGTCGCTGCAGCTTTGCTTTCCTTTGCTTGCACGAGTGAGCCCAGTTCCGCTGCTTGTTCTTACGCGCGGTCGGGCTTTAACTGCAACCCAAAGGGGCTTTTTCTCGGTGATTTCGTTGAGCCCCTCTCTCGTCCGCTGGTCCCACATCAGCACGGGACAGGAGGCACCGGGCTCTTACGGATGCGTGAGAACTCCCCTTAGAGGGAAACCTGCAGGGATGGATCGCGTTTCGTTACGTAGCTGAGGAAAGGGATGCCGCTTCCCAGCCCGGGCGGCGGGGTCTGGTGAAGATAACCCCCCGCCCCATTTCCTTGCCCTTTCCCATGCCCTTGGGCGACCGGCATCTCTCCCTACCTCCGACCTTCCTGCTTCTCCCCTCGCTTGCGGCAGGCAGCACTTTTTACCTCCGCAAAAAGGAGAGGCTGGAAGGGCTTATTTAAATAGTGCCGCCTTCTGCGTGAAAAGCAAACGCTTGTGTAATCTGGAGTTCGCGGGATCCGTGCGTTCACGTTCGGAAGACCCAGGCGATTTTCCAGACCCTGGGAGGCGGGTTTGCAGCTGGAATGCCTGGGTAATCCTCCTCTCCGTCGTTTTCCGAACC
>NW_010515068.1:360-1358 GCF_000687285.1 Phaethon lepturus | reverse complement strand
GGAGAGGTGGGGCTGTTTTGCAAGAAGAAATGAGGAGCCATTTTTACCATCCTGGGTCAGGTATGTGTAGTTGGTAGGGCTGGCCGGAGAAGTGAAGAGCTGCCCAAAGCCTTCCTGCGAGCTTTGACCTGCTGCTACCTGGTGAAATCCCAGAGCACCACAGACAGACTTCCTCTTGGCGTCACCCCATCGGAGGTCCCTCTTCTTCCTTGTCCGCTTGCAGCCGTGAAGGCATTGTCTGCTCAGACTAACCCAAAGTTAGCAGAGAGAAGAGTAACTCTCCAGCACCTCTGGGAGCTGCAGGTCTTTACAAGAAAGGGGATGAGGGAGGAACCTGGTCTCACTCCAGTTGCTTTGCATATATGTGCTGGTCCAAGGGTTCAAAGAAGCAAAGTCAACCAGGAGCCTGAAAACAGCACATGTAAGTGACTCCCTGACACCAACAGAGACCTAGTCCAGCGTGCCTTAATGCACATTATCCTGGGTTTAGGATACATCTCAGCCCTGGAGAGCCAGATTCAGGTTACTGTGAACTTCAGGCTGTCCCAGTTTGTGCTGGAGATGGGGTCAGTCTCCCCAACAGGGTCAGAGCACAAAGGCCAGAACCACGTCTCACTGGTACTGCCTCCTCTATTTCTTATTTTGCATGGAGATAGGAATATGGACCTAAGTGTTTATTTACACATCCCTGATTAAAATATTGTTTACCACTGGGGGAAAGAGCGTTTAAGATAATGTGTGCGGGAGGTATTAAAAAAATAAGTGTAATTGAAAGCTCTGAAGGCTTGTGTTTCCCAGAAAGGATTCTAAGAGGGAGAAAAAGTAATTTGTTGTGGCTGCAGTGTGGTCTTGAAGACTCCCAGTCTGTTTCTCTGCTTCTCTGACACGTTCTGCAGGATCTCAGGAAGATGAGATTCAACAGTCTCCAGATCTTCTTTCTATTTTATTCTGAATCGTTTGCAGCGCTCTACAGCTTGTATACCTGTTTACAGCTTTTC
>NW_010515068.1:0-329 GCF_000687285.1 Phaethon lepturus | reverse complement strand
TCCTCCACACCCCCCCCCCCTGCCGTTAGCCAGGGAACGGACACGGGCGTGCCTTCTGCCTCCCGTCCCGTGCTGCTTCTCTGCTGTCCACCTAGGTTTTGTCTCGCAGTTTCCATTCCTTTTCCAGCCACGTGGGCCGAGTACGTGGAGGGTTCGTTGCCTTTCCCAAGGTGGTTATTTTAGCAGATGTCTGTCAGGCAATTCAGGGCCCGTTAGCAGTGAGAGGGCTGCGAGAGGCTGCCTTGGGGACCTGGGGACCACTGTTCCGCTCAGGCCCTGGCCCGCGGTGCCCACCGGAGCATCTGCGCCCGGCCCTGCTGAGCCAGGCC
>NW_010515067.1:409-893 GCF_000687285.1 Phaethon lepturus | reverse complement strand
GCCGGAGCGAGCAGCTGGGGGCTGTTCCCCTGAAGCGGGGCTGGTGTCGTCCTGCTGCGGCGTGCCCGCCATCCACATTCACCCCGGACAGAGCCCAGCAACCATTTACTAGAAAAAGAAAACCTTTTAAGCCCTAAGGCAATCAACAGATGCAACCTACGCTGCTTCCAGAAACGCTCTGAACCCGCAGCACCCACACCCAGACACCCTCATGCCATGCCGGCCCAAGGGAGAGCAGAGCTTCCCAAGAAGGTACCTCGTCCTTCTCCCGTTGAGTGCTGGCTTGGTTAAAAAGACCTGTTGGCCCCTGATTTCACAGTAAGGCAGGATTAGGCCCTTTGAACACTGGTTTTCGATGGTATGTCCCATAGGTCTACCCAACCTGAGGTGCTGGGGCTCTTCCTTGCTACAGTCACCAACAGGCTGAGCTGGCGGTCAGGCGCTGGAGGCCCCCGGAGGTCCCAGGCAGAGCGCAGCCCCCCCT
>NW_010515067.1:0-349 GCF_000687285.1 Phaethon lepturus | reverse complement strand
TGCGGGGCCCGGAGAGCACCAGCCGCACTTGTGGGCTCCGAAATAACATGCCTGGCAATTCGGAGTAATTTAAGCAATGGCAGCTTCTCCTGGAAATGAGGCTCATCCCTTCATGAGGGGTTAACTGCCACAATAAACTCTCCTGGACAGGAGCAAAATCGCCATCTCTTGAAATCCTCCGGACCAGGGGCCTTTCTGGAAGGCACATTTTACTCAAACACAAGTTATTGGACTTAATGCCTTAGGAGCTGGATGAAATTACACAGCTCTGTAACGCGGGAGGTCAGGCAGATGATTTAATGGTCTCTTCTGGCCTTAAGAGACGTTAACTTGCCCGCTTCCCGCCCGC
>NW_010515066.1:0-2005 GCF_000687285.1 Phaethon lepturus | reverse complement strand
CGACTGGAGTCTGGTCGTTAATCCCAGTTTGGCGGGGAGTGCGTGCAAGGCTTCAGCTCTGCATCCAGCCAGGTCTGTGAGCAGCTTTTGGCAATGGTGAGAGTTGACTAATAAAATGATTAAATGCTTTAAGTGGCTAACTGTCTGTTTCCCAAATAAATAGATCAGACACCGTGCATCCTGGCAGACCCCAGCATAGCCCTGTGAGCTTTCCTGTGCGGCACGGGGTGCTCTGACCCTCTGTACTGGGGGCTGCCTGCGCTCCCCTCCGAGCTCTCAGCCCTCCCGCGATTTGGCTCTTCCAGCTGAAGCCCCTTCAAATGGCCCGAGCTCTTCTGCATGGGCACATGCTGCCAGTCTGGCAGCAACATCCCTGATCGGGGTTTTAAAGCGTGTTTTTTCCAATTACTTACCTTCATTGAAATTCTCAGGTGTTGAATAAAAATAAAAGGCCAGCACCAGTCCCAGGAAGGGGATGAAAATCTTCTGGAGCAGACCCATCTCTCTGCAAAAGTGCAGGCAGGAGCAAGACAACCTCCACGGCTCTGCCCACGGGGAGGTGGATGTGTCGGTAGGTAGTGAACGGGGCTGGGAGCGCTAGCAGTTTTGAACCGATTCTTGTCTTGCGCAAGTTGGCTGGTATCTGTTAAACCGTTTCTTTGTGCTTCCCATAATTTAGCAAACATTAACCTAACGGAGAGTGTTGCTTTGGACTTTAGGCTGTCCCTTTGCACCCTTGTCCCGCCGGGAGGTTCAGGTGTGGTTTTGAGAGCATTGAAGGGAAGGCCCCGAAAAGCTTTTAGCTCTGTGGAGCGGTGGGTGTGGTGTTGGGCTGCCTTTGGGGCTGGGACACCCATGTCCCCTCAGTGCAGCCCTCCACGGAACAGGCACCCTTCTATCGCTCTGCACGGTGTGTCTAAAACTGAGGCAATGCTTCCCTTCCTTGCTGGCTGCCTCAAGGATTTATTAATCAGCAACGAGCATCATGGTACAGGTTCATAGGAGTATCTAGGGAGAGCAGGGCTGGCAAAGTTTGTGGGTTTAGATTCTTACTGGTGCTTCTGGGTTATGCTGTGTGATATCGCCATCAGTGTTCGTTGGGTAGCTCTTATACCTAGAAAATCGCACTCTTGTCTTGAGGAATCCACTGACTGCAAAAGGCAGTAGAAGAGCCAAGTGGATAAATAATAAAGATCTTCATCTTTCACAAGTGTTGCGTGTCACACTGCTCAGCATCTGCCTGGGCATATGGCAAATGGGTTTGCAAATAATTTTCTGAAAAAGAAAGTTTAAAGGACAAAACCTACTGTGTGCACTGGTTTGTGTAGGCCATCTCGGGGCAGGAGAACAGAAATGCCAGTTCCCTATTTCCTTTAGAAAGCGAGGAGCAAACCCATCCTGGGGAGTGCTCCAGCGGGAAGGGCGTGGGGAGGTTTCGCGTTGCTTTGTCTCGGAGCAGGGAGCAGTTGGTGCTCCAATGGCCGCAGCTGCGTTAGATGCAAGCGCACCGCCTCGGGTACTGCTGCCAGGGTCAGGGAATCGGCGCGGGGCCTGCAGCGAGCTCTGCGCCTTGGTTTCGCAGTCGGTGTGCGTCGTCGCTCCTGGGGCCTGAGCTCACGCTTAGGGGGGTGATGTCCGTGCTACAGTGTTTGCGCAAGAAACTGTACCCCAAAAAAAACTTTCTGAACTTGGTGGAAACAGTTGCATTTAATTTGGTTGTTAAGCTGACCAAAACCTAGACTGAAACCACAGTTATTCCTATAATGAAGGATTATTGCAAGGATTCATCTTTTCTGTGCAAGGCAAGCCAGTGGTGTTGTGCCCACTTAGAGCAGCACTGGGTAATGGAGACAGAGAGGATTTAAAATGAAACAAAAGCCCCAAACCAAACAGAACACGCACAACTGTTGGGTTAGTAACTTTTATTTGGCAATTAGCTTGTTACTACTTTTCCCTGGCCTGGGGAGGGAGGGGGTCTAGCCGGCTGCCTCCGGGCCCGTCCCCG
>NW_010515065.1:11181-22123 GCF_000687285.1 Phaethon lepturus | reverse complement strand
CTCTGGGAGCGGCTCCGCTTTGCGGGGATGTAGGGGAGGGCACGGAGCCCCGTCCCTGAGCTGTGTTCTCGCTCCTGTGGCCTCCCTTCTCCGGGAGGGCCAGCGCCAGTGCATTGCTCCTGCACGGGGTGTTTCTCTTTTTGCTGGAACTGTTCTGCAAGGGTTTGAGGTGGAAGGAAACGGTTCTTCTGAGGAAATAAACTATGTGTGTGGAGGGAGTGGGCGCTTGCTGTTCTCCCTAACTAACGTGGCGAGGGACCACCGCTCGCAGGTGCAATGGTCACTTCTGAACCAGCGGCACAGCTCGGGCTCACTCTCCTCTAACAGCCAGCAGAGAAGGGAGAGCTTCCAAAGGTAACCTGCCGGCTCCAGGTCGTTACCCTGCTCCAAAAATAAACCATTCCAAGTGTGACGTGATGGCTTGGTCGCAAAACGCGTTAGTGACTCTCCTGGGGAGCCCGACAGGTTTGCATTCATCATCTCGGAGCAGAGACCGGCCCCATCCCCCCTTGCTCTGCAGATCCTTGTTTGGTGTCAGCGGCACCCTTTGGAGCTGACCAAACTGGGGATCTCTCGGCTGTCGTATCCTGATATAGCAGCTCTTGTGCTGCTCTGCATGTGGATCTATTTGCTCCTGCGAAGCTACAGTTGTTCAAAGACTCTCTCCCAGGGAGATCTGAGCTCTGTAAAAAATCTGCCCTGGTAAAGATAAGCTTGCATGCTAAATTCATCTGGGAATTGTCTCGGAGGCGAAGGTAGAGCATGCGTGCTGGAACACGGCGTTCCTGTTAGCTGCACCTCTGGACTAAATGTTTGCGTTTCTTTTTAGTTTGTAGAAAGGAGTCTCACCCTGCTGTCTCCTGGTGAGTTGCCAGGGTGGCCCCTGGGAGCAGCACCCCTAGATTTTAAGGATTCACCATATGTTTTCTTTTCCTTTCTCAGTCTCATCCAGTGGTTTGACACAGCACCGAGCCGGACTTGCCCTCAGTGCAGAATCCAGGTAAAACCATCACCTATGTACCCCCCTGTATTTCCGTGGTTTGGTGCTCTGCAAACGGCACCAGTGGGCTGTGGCCTAGGCATGAGGTGATATGAGGAAAAGGCTCGTGGTATGAAGCGCGGGAGTTTTCTGTCACTTGAAGCTCTTCCCAAAGGCTTAGAGGGTGAACTCCCCTCAGCAACCCTTGTGATCAGAAGGGGTGGTCTGAGGGTGCCCTGCTGCTGTCTGTATTGTAGCTTCTCTAGAAAGGGCCTCTGTGTTTTCACGGCTTTTATTTAGGCTGAGTAAGAATTGGCATAATGATAGAAAGGCCTGGAAAGGGTTAATCGGGACATCTGACTTGTGTTTCTAGAGTAGCCTGCTGCTTGCTGTCAGGTAAGCAGCCCGTTCTGCTGCAGTTGGTCCTTATGATCGAGTCCTTGCTTTGCAGTACTCGGCCCTTTGAGAAAAGCAAAGGCTGGGGAGGGAAGGATGTGCTCTGCTTCTGAGATGGGAAGCCAGGCCTTGGGGATCCAGTGGCTTAATAGGGACCTGAACTTCTTTGAAGTCCCTTGTGTCACCAGCCTTGATGCCACCAGTAGGCCTTGGTGTGTAGTGGCTGCAGGAGATGTTGCCTCGCACTCGGATGTAGGTTTTAGCCAGCTGCAGCTTGGGCTTGTTCCCTGTTCGTGCTTCTTTCTTCCTCCCAAGGTCTTGGCCCTTGTTCCTTCCCTGACTTGTTGATTCCCTCTGTTCTTCACTGCCTCTTACATCTCCGGGTTACCATGGAGTTATCGCGAAATAACATCTTATGTAGCAGTAACTATGCAATTAGCTGGTGTCATGACTGTATATAATACTTAAAACACAAAGCTGTAGCTGCATGGGGGAGGTGTGGAGAGCTATCAAATTCAATTACAGCACCTTCTGCCTGCAGAAAGCAGCACGTACTTCTGTCTTAGGATTTGGCATCGTGTTAGCTCAGCGTCAGCTGCTTGGGCCTTAGCTGCCAGAGAACAGACTGCACTTGATTCAGAAATGCCTGAATCTTTCTGCTGTGGCTCAGGAGCTTGGCTGGAGTCGTGTTCCCAAAACTGAGTGGGGGGGTCTGCTGCTGTGCTGATGATCCAAAGCAGAGCATCGTTGCTAATGGCGTTGAGCATGTGATCTGACTTGCCTTTTGTGGCCTCGTGACAAGATGGTACCTTCTCCCCCTCCATCTGTCTTCCATATCTGTTGTTTCCATACCTGTGCTCATCAACCTCTTCTGTTTCCTGTGTTTAGGTCAGCAAAAGACACATCATCAATAAGCTGTTTTTTGATGTTGCCCTGGAGGAGCAGACAGCACCGGATGCAGAGACCCTGCAGGTAATTTGACTGGGTGGTTCTTCCATTGGGTGATGCTTCAGCAGCTTGGAAGTGTGGCCTGGGCTGCTGCTCCTCTGCCAGCAGCTGCGTCCTGAGCCGGTGCTCGCTGTGCTCCTGTTTCAGACCTGAAGCACATCAGTGTCTCCTGCTGGTCTCTGTTCTCTCTCTTGGCCCTCGCCTAGTCTCAGCTCTGTTGTGAGGAAGTCTGTGTGGTGGTTTAGAGTTCCTCCGACCAAATGCTGTGTGGTGACTCAAGAAGCCACCTATACTTCACTGCTCTTCCTTCTGGTTCTCACCTTACCTGGAAACCTCCTGAAGCAGCATCAAGTAAACATCCAGCTGCTGCTTCTCCCTTGGGTCTCAAGGCCTTCGGGATGAGGCTACAGAGCTTTTCCAAATGGCAGGAGAAGGAAAATCCCAAATGCAATGAACTGCTGCCGGGATCTATGGTTCGGTTGCATGCAAGCCCTGCTAACCCCTCTGGAAAGAAGGGGCTGTTAGAGGAAGTGCCACCTCCTCACTTCCCTGGAGATAGGTTTGTTTGCACGGACTGTAAGGGAGTGGGGCAGGGTGGTGATAATAAAGTCTTGGTTCCCCAAGATAAATTAGGAAAAGAACTGCCAGAAGCTGCACCAGCAGTGGTGGACAGTGCTGAGGCTGGGCCCTTGCTACGGGGAGCTGGCTGGAGCTGGGGTGCTGGGTGATGTTCTCCAAGTGTCACCCTTGGGTGCGGAGAGCTGGGGGTGAGAAGGGATGAATGCAGAGTGGCTGTTCTGTGTTCTCCTTTGTTCAGTATGGATGAAGCATGGCTCCTTATGTCTTGGGAGTGATCTGTTCCAAAAAAAAGTAATTGGTCGACCTTGGTATAATGGGACGCTTGTACCCTCTTGTGTTTAGAATCAGCATGTGCAGCAATTACCATAATTAGCAGTTGCCATGACAATGCTATATGTATATTGTATGTTTTTAAAATAAAGCCAGCCAGACTATAGTGTCAGTAGCGCTGTCATTCTCGAAGACGGCTAATAAAGAAACTGAAGGCCAAAGTATGTGTGCTGAGGAAATGAAAAGCATCTCTGGGCACTTGAAGCTCGGTGCCCTAGAAGCAAAGCAATGGCTCGGAGCAGATAAACATTGCCTTTAGTACATATTTAGATCTGTTCTCGCAAGTGTAAATAAATGAGTGACTCAGAAATGGGTTGACTGGAGAAAATTACCCTAGAAAAGCTTCCTGTTCCCTCCCCCCCACCCCTACCCCAGGGTCCAAGATGGGTTCCCCCAGCTGACCCCTCCAGGCAGTCTGTGCTGAAGAACTGCTCCCTTGCTCAAGGGCAGGACCGTGGAGCTGCTCCTGCACAACAAGCTTGATGGTAACTCATCATGCTCCTATGAAGTTTGTTGTGTGGCCGTCAGAGCAACATCTAGCCCTGAGTGTGCAGCTTTCCCAGTGAGAACACTGAGGTCACCATCTAATGGGGAAGACACAAATATTTTCCGAGTACATTAGCGTAGTTAGTTTGTATGAGTATTTACTGCCCTGTGCATGGATTCAGGTTGCTGCTGGGCCAATGCTGGTTTGTCACCAGTTCCACGCTGTGTGCTGCCTTGTTTCTGGAGGACGTGCAGCACCTTAAGAACATGGGTGACCATTGTAGGTGGGATTTAGTGTCCATTTAGAGTGGAGTTCTGTCTGCAAAAAGAATTGGTGACTTCCTCAGCCAGAAGTGATTTCAGCTGGAAAAGCCCCCAAATCCAGGGTTTGTTGGCAACTACTGCCTGTCCTTCCAAGAGTCTGGGTGTAGAGTGGCACTCAGCTCCGTAATCAACTGGAGCTGTATCTATGCAGCCCGCAGATGTCCTGAAATGAGCATTTGGCTTCCTGCCATGAAAAGGTTGGACTGAGGCGAGGGAGCGTGCTTCAGTGTGCTAGAAAGCTGAGTGTGTAGCTGCAGTCCGATTGTCGTCTTGGGGAGCCAAGCCTGGGATGCTCTTCTGAGAACCAGTCTTATGCACCCAGTTATAAGTGGTTGGAAGAGCTCCCTCAATCTGAAACCTCTTCCTGTTGTTGCAGAAGTATCCAAATTATCTTTTGGATAATAATTGTCTTTGGTGCTATTCCTCACTCTTTCTTCTGCTTTGAAATGTTTACGGCTAAAGGACTGTCGGGGCTGCTTTGCTTCCTACCACCAGGCATCAGTTTCAACTGAAACACCAGAGAGAACTTGGTTCTCTGGAGTAGCTGCAGACCACAGGCTGAACACCGCGACATGTCCAAGCATTTCTGTATGCTGAGCCTGGGTTTATCCTGTGTTGCTCTTAAAGGCGGTTCTCAGTGATCAGAACATTCTCCATGTGGTTGTTCCCAGAGCAGGAAAAATGTGAGTTTTGGGGTGTAACACCTCGGTGAGGCTCGTCTGGAACCTGACACTTCCAGTCGCTTATGATCTGGGGAGCTGGGAGCCCTTCTTCCAAAGGAGATTAGGAGACTTTGGCTTCTTCAGCTTGGCAAAAAGGAGGGAGGAGGATTCCTGCTTGTAAACCCGCTGGGGAGGGTAGAAACCTGGGAGGACAGCTGTCTGTGTGTGGTCAGGATAAGCTCATTTGATCTTGGGGGAAATGTGGTCTTGTAACTCAGGCTGGCGGAGAGGGGAGAGCTTCTATCAGAAGACTGAAAACTGGGAGCAGCCTTTAGGAGCTGTGGTGGTGGATGAGGTATTTCAGATTAAGCTGATGAATGAGGTAATGTTACATAGCTGCCTGCAGTAGCCTGGGATTTCTAGCTATCGTGCTAATTAGCACATCTTGTGAGCTCTCTAATCGTTCCTGAATAGGACTCTGAGGAAGCTACTCCAGAATAGTTCCTGCAGCAGAGTTAATTCCATGTCAGCCCTCCAGCTGTTGTCCCCTCGGGGGCAAATCCAAGTCAGCTCTGCTAGGCTTTGCATTTAGTCCCTTCTGCTTACTGAGCTTTACATCCCATATTCTCTTCCCTGCCGTTATTGTCACTAGCGGCGCTTCGCTCTGGTCCCGTCAGATCTGTGGTCACTGGTGCTGCTATTCTCAGCTCAGATTTGCATGTAGCGTTCTGGGTTGCACAGATTTGTGTGCTCTGCTTCAGTACTGTGTTGGCATTTTATTGAGGTTTTATTCCACTGCAGTTCCTGCCTGACTTGTTATGCGCTTTCCTCTGCGGTTCTCTAACGCAGCTTTTTAAGTCATCTTCTGTTGACTCTTTCCTGTATATACTTCTCTCTTTTTTTATATACACACATATATATTTTTATATATTGCCATATATATATTTATATATTGCCCCTCTCTGTAATATCTCTAATACTTCCTTTGGCTATTTGTCAGTGTTCGTAATGAAATCACTTCATTATCTACAACTTAAACTATGGGGCATTTGCCTCTTTCTGATCCTTAATGAAGACATTAGAAACATTTGACCTTCCCCAGACCCTTGTGACACCCAGGAGATGTTATGTGCCCTCAGTTTGGTACAGATTGGTTTATCGGCAATCTGTTTATGGCCATTTGACTGAGCTGTTAGCTGTTGGAATGCTAGCTGGTGCCTTTTGATTGTATGCTTGGCTACCTTTTCGGACATTTGGACATGCCCTCCTCTCTCCCACCTGCACCTGATTAAAGTTCACTTCAGTTCAAAGCAACTCTCAATCCAGTTAGTCTGGCAACATCCCTGCCTTATTGCCTTGTTTAGGTAGAACGTTACAAAAATTGTTCCTGTCTGATTTCCTGTGTTTCCCTGAGAACCTTCCAAAATTATCCAGCTAAAACAAGATGACTGACAGTGTGAGAAACACAAGGTTGACAAGGCTAAGACAAAACTGGGATCTTCTCTTCTCCCCCTGAAGAATGCCAGTTGGAGGTGCTCTTTGCGTTCCCTGTGATAGTGGTTGCTTGTAACTTGGTGCTTGTGCTACTGCGTTCTCTTCTTAGCGCCTGGCCAGTGCAAATGTCCTGCTGAGAAACCTCTCGGGTCCTTTTAAGATGTGGCGAAAGCTCCTCTGCAGGGCATTTCTTAATCGTTTTTTCTGTGTTGTGTTTCAGAACGAACTGGACAAGGTGAAGGCTCAGCTTTCCATGAAAGGTGAGTTCCAGTTGCCGGCGAGGGATTGGTAGCCCGCGATCAGCAAATCCTGGGCTCTGTCTGTGCTAGATGTCTTGCCCAGGGCTGAGGAACCCCAATGCAGAGCCCATCCCTCTCTGAAGGTGAAGGCATGGTACAGGCTGCAAACTCTTTTGTTGGAGCAGTTTCTTCAGAGCTGTTTCTGAGGCGAGACCACCTGAAGTTGTACAAAGGTTGTATGACAGAGCCAGAGTCCACAGCCTGGCCCAGCTCTGCTGTAACTGGGGAGCTCTCTGCAAGTTGAAAGACATATATACCATTTTTTTGCCCCTCTTCCTAATCACAAGCTGCAAAAGTGCAGCGTAGCTGTATCTGAAGCAGGCTTGCTGAAAGTGAAACCCTTGGTTTGCTCACTGGGAAACTCACAGCTGCATATGGCAAAGGCTTGTTCCCTCTAACAGTTGGGGGGGTAAAAGTGGTGCCCGAGCAGCAGTGGGAAGGCTTTGGATTTGTTTCACTGTTGCAGTGCCACATGTGTCGCGCGAAGAGCAGACGGAGTTCAGAGAGTGTGCTTCCATTTTCCCATCTTTAATTTTAGAGGATGTTTGAGGGAGGCAGGAAAAGCAAAAGCCCTGGAGACTTGTCGATGGGTTTTAAGCATCGTCTGTAGGCAGCCTGTCATCAGAACATGAGTCATGAGCAGCAAAAGGAAAATGTCAGTCTGAGTGACAGAAATCCAAAGACACAGTAGCAGAAGGGGAAAAAAAAAGTCTTTAAAGAATGCTGGGGGCTCACCCACGCCCCGAGAGTCGTCTTTCCTCTGCCTTCCCTGTGTGCACGAGACAGACATGAATAGCCAGTAGATTGAAGATTCAGTCCTTAGCCCAAGAGCAGAATTGGATGGTCTGCACGTCTCTGTTCTGAGGCCTGTCCTCTTGCCAGCTTGGTTGGGTTTAGTGACTTGGTAGAGCGCCAGATCTTCTGGGGAAGGTGGCTGGGATTCTTGCTAGGATGTTATCCAAGAAAAACTGCTCGAAGGCCTGCTCATCTTCTCAGCTTCTGGTGAGTAGAGGTTGGATTTGACATTCCCCGTCCCATTCTCTTTTCACATTGGAAATGAGAAGCTCCTTCCCACCTCCTGCCTCTTTTGCTGTGGGCACTCTGCTCTCTGGTGGTTCTTGCGTATAAATTCTTCACTTAAAGATGTTCTCTGTGCTGTGCGCTGTAGAGGAGCTGTGTAATTGCCAGTCTCTGATCAGCTTGCAAATGGCTCTAGAGGTGCGGAGCTCTGAGCAGACCCAGCAGGCGCTGTGGGAGGCACTCTGAGCTGAAAACTCATTCCTGCAGCCCGGGGACGTTTGACTCCTGCCATCTGCCTCTGGGCAGCTGGGAATGGAGGAGGGGGAAGCCCTAACTCTGGTGGATGTGGAGTCCCTGGGAATGCAGGGGAGTATTTCCAGGCTGTGCTGCCTCTGGTGAGGAAGAGTTATTCAGATCAATGGAGAAAAAAGACTTTGCTAAGGAAGATATCTGTGTTTCCCTAACCACCTGCATGCTTCTGCTGGGATATGTTCCTCTCTTGTTCCCCAGTCCCACGTGGCTCTTACTGTCTGATCGAGCAGTGAAGTTGCACTGCAGGACGTGCTTCCATGGGACATGGTGGCAGTTTGAAACTGGATTGCTTGCAAGGAGAAAACAGCTTTTTGGAAAGGCACTGATTTGCTCTCCACTATTGTCAGGCTGGAGCCACAGGCAGTTTTAGCAAACACAGAAGATGTTGATCTGAAGACTTTGCTCTAAGCAGGGTTAGACAGAGGGGTTGCTGCTTTCCCTCATTGCCCAACTGCTTTGAGCTTTCCAGTGAGGCTGGCTGTTCTCTGCTTAGGTCTGTCACGTTCTGATGATGGTTCTTGCTTTGTGAGCTCTTCTTCCCTTGTCTTGACAAAACAAATTGAAGTCTGGTGTTGTTTTCCACTGCCTTCTCTCTGGTGGTCAGAGGCAGGTGCTTTGTTCCCGGATTGCCTGCGTGGGGAGGGACAGCAGGACTTGCAAAAGTTTTGGTTTTGTGATTTGCAAAAAGTTGGCACTGTGGGGAACCTACTTAAAGCTGTCGTTATGTCCTGCAGAGAACCCAGCAGAGCTCTGCTTTGCTGCCTCTTGCCCTTTGCTGTAGGTGCCGTGGTGAGAGTAGTTGCAGCAGCGTGCTGACGCAGTGGCGTAGGGCATCGCTGTACGCAGCCACCCAACGGCCCCCGAAGGGCTTCCACGCACGAAAGGTTCCATGTGGAGAGGCTGAGCTCAGGGCTCGGCTCTTCAGCTCTGTGACAGCTCAGTGGAACTCAAGAGAAATGTTTTCCTTGTGCAAGCCCGGCTTTGAGAGCGTGCGAGAGTTAAGATGCATCAGCTTAACGCTAGCAGGGCTGGTGCTGGAAAGCTATTAAAGGGAACTTGTTATCTTTAGGGAAGAAAACCTTGAAGCCTGCTGGCTTTGGGAGAAGCAATTGCTCAGTACAACCCCTGGTGCAGACAGCACTTAGGGAAATGACTCTCTACAGGAGTGGCCAACTCCTAGCAGCCTGGAGCCTGAGGCTGCAAGCGGTTTGTTCTGCTCCTGCTGCTGTGGGGCAGCTGAAGTCTGGGTTACTGGGCCGTGACCTTTTTCTTTTTTTCTTTTCCAGAGAAAGAAAAGCGGGAATGCCAGGCTGTTGTGGATGGGCTGAGGGACACTCTGGATGTGCGGAATGCCACAATAGAGTCGCTCCAGAAGGTGCTAGAAGAGACAGAGATGCTGTGCTCCTCTCTCAAGGTACCTTTCCCATCCCTGGCAGGACTTTGACACTAATTATTGCAGAGTTGGTATTAGTTTTGTTGATGATCTCCGCAGGCTCTGCTAATAAGGAGATTGTGCTGGTGGGAGTTTGGATCTGGTGCCTCGAGACTCCTGTCTCCTTGATCTCTGAACGACAGAAGGGCGGTGTAGCTGGGTTTTCATGTTGGGTTTATTAATCTGAAGCGAGCACTGTCACTGGTCTCGAGGTCCCGAGTGTGATCCACCCCAGGGGTGATTCAGAGGCGTAAAAGCCAGGGCCTGTGGTTTGCCTGCAAATGGCTGCACGCTCAAGGCAGAGGTGGCCGGAGTCAGGGAGAGATGCCAGCCTGGCCTGGGGGATGCTGGCTGAGCCTTGCTAGTGAAGTGGCAGTGCTGATTATAAAGGTAGCAGCATGAACCGAGAGAGGGAACTGGCCCCAGCGCCCTGTTGCCGAAACGCTGGCTCCCTGTGGTGGAATGTTCTTCTGAAATGGGTTTAGGCCAGGTGGGATTCAAGGAAAATTAGTTTCTTAGTTTGATTGGAGGAGAAATCAAACTGAAATATATGGAGAGGGAGTTGCAAGCTTCAGCTGAGTGGGATTTGATCTAGCTAACTCTCCTGTTTCTGCTCTGTTGCCAGGGCTTTCCTTCAGTTAGGTTAGTAATGTGTGAAGTCCAGGGATCAAATATTCCTGTTGTGTTTCAGCGGGCAGTGACTCAGTGTGTAGTCATGTACTGTGCGTAAACAGCAAGTGGAAGAGGGTAAGAGCAGGAGCCGCTTTGTTGGGATGTCTTGTAGTGAGCAGAGCAACTTTGTCTTGGGGCTGGGCTGGGCAGTCTCCGCTGCGTGAAGATGACGTGCCTGTCGCAAGAAGATGGGGTTCAGGCAGGTGGGCTTGTGAACTGCAAGCTGAAAGGCAGGGTAGGGGTCAACTGCACTTTGCAATACTTCTGCCCCTTGGACTACGGGTCTGACCCAATAGCCTAAACTGCATCACGTTCCTTGAGCTGCAAGGCCAAGGGAGAGCTTGTAGATGGGTTGTGGGGTTGTCTTGCTGTATGCCACCTGCAGCTGGGCTCTTCCTGAGAGGAACCAGTCCAGGAGATCTGCCTGACACTAGCCATGTGGTGCTGTCACAGGGCAGAAGGAGAGATGGAGGAAGGAATTAATGCCAGGCAGGCCTTGCCATCAGCCAGTACAACTTTTTTTTTTCTGCCTGACCATGGGATTATACCCCATCTGCCTCGGTGTAAAGGCAGCCTGGGTCTGTGCCATGCCAGAGATGTGCCTTGTGATCCTGGGTGTACCAGTGGCAGGATACTTCTGATGCTCCCTAATCCTGCAAAAACAACTGTGACAGTGGAAGCTGGTGCTTGCTGCTCAGCTCAATGTCTCTGTGCTTACCTTTCCTGCCTTGGCACCTCAGGAGGAGGCTCTGTGGTTATCTTGCCTGTTGCAAAACCCTCTGTGTATGCTTAAGTCTTTTTAATGAAAGCTGGGCAGGGCAGAAGGATTAGGGACCTGAAGGTATCTTTTCTGTGGTGTATGGGGTTTCCCAGCTGAATGCCACGCACTACCTTATACTGCATCATTAAAGACTAAAGCACTAAACTTCTGCAGTGAAAATACAGGCTTAACTAGCTGTGACGCAAGTCAAGCCCACAGGCTGCAAGCCATTCCTGTCTTCTGCTAGCA
>NW_010515065.1:0-11150 GCF_000687285.1 Phaethon lepturus | reverse complement strand
AGCTGCGCCTGAACCTCTGTGAGCGTGTGCTGCTGCTTCAGCCTGTCTGAGGCTAGGGACTCTGCTCCAACCTGGCACGCAACACTGCTTTGGGGATCTGAAGTATCGAGAAGGGCCAAAGATGGGCTCTGCTTAAGCAAGAGCAACACGTGAGCCTGCGACACTATCCTCTCTGCAAAGTCCTAGCAATTTCACAGCTGGTCTCCATGGCAGGAAGTATTTAAAATCCTTTAACTTCTATGCAGAAGGGAGCTTTATGAGGCGATGGTCTTTGGGCAGGCCTCTCCCTGGAGTCAGCACTGTGCTGAAACCAGACCCGGGGCCTCCTGAAGGCGCTGTGCGAGGTGCCCAGGCACGCGCAAACCTAGACGACGCAGATGCGTTGGAACGATGCTCATTCAGGCCAGCTTTTCCCTGTCCTCTGCCACACTGCAGATCTGTGCTCTTTCAGCTCAGCTGAGGTTCTCCGTTACTGCTGCCTGCTACTGGAGAGCCTGGAAGGGTGATGGCTGCAGTAGGCTTGCAGCTTCTCCAGGCAGGTGAGGGGAGTGCCTGGGTGGGTGTCTGGTTTAGCTGAGGTCTCCCAGAAGAGACTCAGCATTCTTATTTATGCTTTAAGCAGCTAATGGCAAGGAGAACTGGGAGGCTAAAGCAAAGAGATCAGCTGTGCATGGAGGAGAAAGCAATAGCAAGGTTTGCTTAACAAGGACTCCCTTGCTTTTGAAAAACAAATTGTTGTTCTGGACAGGATACTGCAGAGCCCCACAAATGCTCCCAGCAGAAAGGAGGCTACGGTGCAGTTTCAGACTCGTCTTGTGATTAGCACTGAGACCCTGCTGTGCTTGCAAGGAGCAGAGCGAGGGGTGCAGTGGGGAGAGAGCTAAACTCTCCGTAATCCTGGGCTGCTGAGGTGGTGATAGCATTAAGAGCCAATGTATGCTCCCAGCTGCCCGCAGTGCGCATAAGCCAGGATGTTTCTCTAACAATCCCTGGAGCCTTCCTAACGGTCTGTGTGCGCTTGCTTCTCTGCAGAAACAGATGAAATTCCTGGAGCAGCAGCAGGAGGATAACAGAAGTTCAAAGGAGGAGGCCCGCCGCCTGCGAAACAAGCTGAGAACCATGGAGCGGTGAGACCCTGAGCGCTCTCTGGGCCTTGCAGGCTGGGCTATGTGCCTCTCCCCTTGGAGAGGGGGAGAGGGGTCCTGCTATGCTTGCTGCAGCATCCAGCTCCACATGCTGGGTCGTCTGACCAGCTGCATAGCAGGCCTGCCCTTGCCTGGCCATGCTCTTGCCCCTGTCTCCAGATGGCTGCTCTCTCTAAACAGCAGCAAGGCACAGCGCTGTGTGCAGACTGGCCTCATCTCTAGTGCTCCCAGCGTGGCTACGTGCCATTCCTGTTACCAGAGGGTGCTGGGGCCAGGAACAGTTAGCCACAGGGCTATAAGGCCCAAGAGCTGGGACATCAGCCCCATGTGCAATATGTGTGTACAGCTGCCCCGGCTCTGGTCCGTCCACATAGCGCTATTCTTCCCTAGCAAAAAGCCCTGCCTGTGGTGAGGCTGTTGTCTCTCTCTTCCCCACCCTGATGTCCAGAGTGCCTGCAGCAGGAGCTTAGGCTGCACCAGCTCCTTAGGGTGAAGCAGGGCTCTGGTCTCTTTCCCAGCACTGTTTGTGACTCATGAGCTGAAGGTGCTATTATTTTGTGCAGGATTGAGCTGTTGCTTCAGAGCCAGCGCCCCGAAGTGGAGGAGATGATCAGAGAGATGGGAGTCGGGCAGGCAGCAGTGGAACAGCTTGCAATCTACTGTGTGTCGCTGAAAAAGTAGGTGCTGCGGGCTTGGCATAGCTGGCTTGTGCTGTCCTGGGCGTGCCCACGGAGAACCCTCTGCCAAGTACTGTCAGGCACGCAGGCTCTGCGGGGCTCTTGCTGCCTGTTTGGGCCTCCACTGGCTTTTGACTGACGGATCCTGGGGACCTAGATAGGAGCCTGTCACACTGAACTGTTTCTGTTGTCACTGTAGTGCCATGCGTGTCACCATGGGAACTGTCTCAGTGTTGTCAGTGCACCTATGAGGTGGTGATTATTATTCCCTCTGTTCTCCTCTCATGCCCGGGGGGAAATGAGTGGATGAGGGGCTCCAGGTTGTACCCTCTGCTGCATTGCACTGTGCAGCTGCGGCCTCGAGAGCGCTCTGGCAAGGCGACTCTGCAGTGCTGCCGTCCCCTACCTGGAAATCCATCTGGTCCTGCTGGGCAAAACCACAGCTTCTTTGGGTCCGTTCTGATGGCAGCTGAATAATTGCAGCTTTGATACAAAGCTGTAATGAGGCAAGTGTCCCTGTGGTGTAATTGGAAATGAATGTGCATGGCCAATAGTGTGAAGTCTCTGAAAAGTCTCTTAAAGCAAAGTCCCCTATTTTCTGCCAGCATGGAGGCTGCTCTGTTGTCTGTCTGTCTTTTCCACTGGCAATTGAAATGTCTCTGGATCCCGTTTCCATTTTGCTGGTGAAATCTGTTCAGGCCCTGTTGTTGAGCATGGTATCCCATGCAGCCTTTTTCTCCCCTGTGGTGTAGTGGTATGTTTGACACACTGTTGGTCAGTGTTGATACATGTAACTCTGCTCCCTAAAGGGCTTTGTCTCCTGGGTTTTCTCTGGTGGCTCTGCAGTTGCAGAGCTTCAAACTAAGGGTCTTGGGTTGTCTCTGAGAAGTTCTAGCTCAATCCTCTCATAAACACAGCATAACTCTCCTGCTCTCTTTGCAGGGAATATGAAAACTTGAAGGAGGCTCGGAAGAACTCTAGTGAGATGACAGAGAAGCTGAAGAAGGAGCTGTTTTCTGCCAATACTAAGGTGTGAGTTGCCAGGGTCCGTAGATACCTCTCAATAACTGTGGCCCAAGCCCTCTGCAGTGACCCCCTCCCACACTGAGCGGTATGTGAATGGTACAGGTGGTGTGGAAGTGTCAGGCTGGGGTTTCTGGGTCAGGGTGTGGTGCTGCGGTGAGCAAGCAGCTCACGGGCTGTTGTCAGGAGTGCAGTCTCTGGGGACACTGGTGGGGCAGCGTGTGCAGAGCCAGCCAGAGTTTGGCAGGGAGCCTAAACTGGGAGGCAGCAGCACGCAGGTGCTCCGCTGCTTCTGCTGGGCTCTGGAAGCAGCACTGCCTTCATCCTGCCCTACTGGCAAGCGTGAGCTAGCTCAGCTGCTGGCCCCTCCTGCTGCAGAATTGGGCCCCTAGGAAAGGTGGGAAGGGGTTTGGAGTCAGCACCAGTTGAACAGGGCTTAGCCCTGGCTTGGCACAACCAGAGTCACACCCAGCCTTGTGCCTCCAGCTGACTGAAGTGGGCCAGGGCCCCTGTGTGATGCTGGGCCCAGACAGGGGAGGTTCCCAAGGTGTGGTGAGGACATCTCTGCACAGAGCCTGCCTGGGCTTGTCTGGACCTGGCGCAGAGCTCGGAGCTGCTGATACGTCTCTACTGCTGTGTTCCCCCTGCTCCAGGCCTGGCTGGACTCTGTTAGCTCAGGGTCAGGAATAGCGCTGTCAGTTTTGGTAGCAAGTCCCCATGAAAAGTGTGTGTGTGTGGGTTGCTTTCCAAGGCACAGGTGTTCCCTGGGGCATGCCTGTGTCCAAGCTCACAAAGTGAAAGTGAGAGAGAGACTGTGGGTGGATTTGGCCTATCTTTTTTTATGCAACCGTAGCTGTTTGTGGTCCCTCAAATGGAGAAGGTGGTTCTCAGATCGCTGTGCTGCTTCACAAGGGAGTTAACCCCCGACACGAGGTGCTGCTGCTGGAGTCAGGCTGCTTCTGCCTGAGTCAGTGCTGGGCTGCAATCACCAGCTTGGGTCAGGAGGATGCGAGCCAGCGCACTCGGTACTCCGGGCTTGGCTGACGGAGAGCTGACTGCACTGACACTTTGTGGGCTGGCCCAGACTCCTGAACCCACAAAAGTCTCTAATGTGGTAGCAGTCCACTTCTCAACCCCCGGCTCCTGGCATGCTTCCCTGTTGAATCAGGCTTGTCCGTATGCCAGTACTGCTGATGCACAACCGTCCTCCAGCCTGTGGTTTGTAATTCCTGTGCTCTGGTGTGTCCAAAGTCCTGCGGGAATTCAGAATGCAGCCACCAAGTGTTAGAGCAGGGAAAAGCTGTCACCATCAGGCATAAATGCTCGGGAAATGCTATCGGAAGGTTCGTGTTGGGCAGGCAGCCCTGGAGATCCCTCTGCAGGCAGCTTGAGGAAGTGGGCAGGCATTCTGTTGCTCTGGTACAGGAGAGACCGGTCAGAGGCTGTCACAGGAAAACCGAGCCCTGAAACAAGGGAAAGTGGCATGTGCCGCAGAGCGTACTGCTCTCGTGGGGGATCTGCAGTCTCCCTTACCTACATGTTGTAACCAGCACTCTGCTGTTTGGGGGGCTCTATTCTGCAGCTGCAGAAAACTGTTTCAGAGTTGGAGAAGACAAAAGAGGAATTAAAAAGCACCCAGAAGGATCTGAAGAATGCGGACAAGGAGATTTTGGTGAGAATACCATTCCTCAGCCTGCAGTAACTGGCAGCTGGCCATGGCCTGCAGCTGCAGAGCCATGAGTTATGCTGGCTTTTGCTCAGTGACTAGGTTATGCAGCCCATCTTGCCTTTCATCTGCCCCATCTCTGAGCTCCACCTGATGCTGATTTATGGAAAGTGGGCAAAGTATCTGCTACTAAATCTTTCCTTATCTCACTGTCTGCTTTTCTTCCTCCCTCCAGAGTTTGAAGAAGAAGATAGACATCCTGCAGGATACTCTGAAAGTCCCAGCTGTAACCAGAGAGACACTCAGTCGACTAGTCTTTGAAAGGTTAGTGAAGCGCATCCTCAGATACAGGCCAGGAATGGAGATGGTGGGTCCAAAGTAAGAGTTGACAGTTTAGCTAGCTGGGGAAGCAGAGATGTGCTAGTCTTGGCAGGCATTGCAGTAGCATAGTCGTTTTGCTCCTTGTATCCTATTTTGGTTTTTTTGTTGTTGCTGACAAGGTGGTGGTTAGTTTACCTAGAAAAAAGTGTGTGTGTTGGAGGGTTTGGGTCAGGATGGGATGGAAGAATGGGCTAAGTTTTGACAAACTCTTTGTCAGTATGTCGTAGTGACACAGGGAAATAGCCCTAAAGCCGTTCTTTTGGTTGCCTCAGACTTGGCCTTCCAGTGAGTGTGCCTTGGTGTATGGGCCCTGGAGATCTTAGCCAGGCAGAGGAACCTAGCCTGAAAACCAGCATCTTTTACATTTTTAGCAAACCCTTTCTTTTGAGGCAAACCCTTTCTTTTGAGGAGCCCATGCTGTTACCCCAGTACAGCAAGCTGGGTTGTGTACGCAGAGCAGCAGTGTGCCAGTGTGTTTCCCTGGGCCCTGCTGTTATAGCACAGGCCATTCGAGGATGAACGGTAGTTTGGGACATTGGCTATAAACTCTGGGATTTGGATTGTCCTTTCCTGTGACTTGTAAGCAGAACGGGGCTCTGATCCCGGTCACACTGCTGTCTTGCAACTCAATCATGTAGTGTGCAGCTCTGTCTTCCTGTTGTCTGCTGGGTGGCAAGCAGTGGCCTCCTGATGGCTGATGCTTTTGCTTGTCCTTGCAGCCCCACTCCTGTGGAACTGCAGCACCCGAAGCTCCACCGCCCGGCCCACAGCGATGAGATCAATCTAGATGCTACTTTTGATGTGGACACCCCTGAGCATCAGCCCTGCAGATCTCCCTTCAGCCCTGCAAAAAGGCAGAAGCTGGATAAAAAGCCGTGAGTTTTCCCTCCTCTTTCTGCTTCTAAAGGAGATCAAAGTCTTGTTTCTTTGGAAGTTGCTGTGTGAGATCAGATAGCTCTCCAGCTGCCTGATGTCGTGCTGCAAGTTTTGTCGTCATTTGCTTGGCCTTGTCTGTCCTTGCCAGCTCCATTTGAACAATAAATCTCTGCTGATTTGCTCCTTGGGCTTCTTACAGGCCTCCTGTGGTAAATCTGGCGAAGAAAGTTCTGAAGGAAACAGTGGAGGTAAAAGGACTAATCTTGATTTCTGTATCATCTCTTTGATTCCGCTCTTAATAAGCCTGGGATAAAGGACCCATTTTCTCCATCTAGGAGACCATAAACCAGCCCATCTATAGAACCACAGTGCATGTTTCAAAGTGCTTTGCTTGACAGTCTCCTAGAAACACTGTATTGCTGCCTCAGGCTTCCTGGAATTGGGCAGGAGAGGGAGAGTGGGGACCCACATGCTTCTTGCTGATTATCCTGCCTCAGATGTGCTTGGCAGAGACAATGTGAGGCTGACCACAAGGCCTGTGGGGTCAGCTAAGGGGGCTGTTCTCCCAGGCTTGCTTGGTCCTGCCTCCCAGGCGCTGCTCCACATGAGGCCCAGTGGGAGGTTTGAAGCTGCTGTTCTTTGGCCTGACATGTGGCACAGCACTAATTATTACCCTAAATAGCTGTCAGCGTTATTAGTGCTCCCTGTATGTGGACTAAATTCAGCAGATCATGCTGGTTAAAGGGCTTTTGTCATTATTTTGTGGGGCAGAACTGGGCAGATGATCTGGAGGATGATGCTCTGAAAGGACTCTTGCCAGCATTCATCAGGAACTCTGTTCTCTCCAAGAAGCCATCTTCGGGTAGCTTGCTGGGTCCCCACAAGAACATGGGCACTGTAAGTATGATTGTCCAGTTGGTGAGCTTGTCAAGGGCTGGCACTGCACACCTCTGTCCTGAAGTGACCCTACAGGAGGAAGCAAATGAGGCTTTTACCTTCCCACATACAGTGTGTGGAAAATAAATCTTGGAGCGTGACCTGGCTACTTCCCAGTCCTGCCGAGCTCCAGGGATCACAGATGCTCATTCCCTTCCTGGCAGCAGATTAAAAGGCCCTCTGTGTCCCATTCCGCCATCTCCTTGGAAGTTGGGGCATTTTCCTCATATTCCTCAGTTCCGGTGACAAAATCCTAAGCCTTTCTTGCTGCTTGGAAGGCTCAGCTTGCTTCAGAAAGTGCCCAAGATACCCAAACTTTACTAATACCCTTGTGCCTGCCTTTTTCCAAAGGTGAGGGCTTAACACAAGTCCTGAGTGTTTCCAGGTGCTTGTAACCCCTCCTCAGAACCTGCAAGGCCCCCATTTCCCCATACCCAACATGAGGAGAGGTAGCCAAGGCTCTGTGCTGCTGCTGTAGGCTCATTTCTTTCTCTCTCCTAGGTGAGGATGGGCTACGATGGCTTGGGTGGCAGAACAAAGTTCATACAGCCTGTATCCTTTCCTGCAGCTCGCATGGCAGTAGTGATGCTGTGGGAACCTCATCTCTGTTCCTCCCCTTCAGTCTCAGCCCCCCTGGGGAGTCTTGTCCTCCAAGTCAACAAAAAATGGGTGGGGATCCTCAAGGAACCATCAGATTTCTCTCTATCTAACTCTGAGCTCAGCAAAGGCATTGAGGACCTGAACTTGCTGAGAGCATTATCAGTAGTGGCTCATTCGGAGAAGCATCTCAAGTAGAAATCGGTACGATTTGCAGGGACTGCCTATGCCCTTGGGATCTGAGCAAGCAGTGTAGTGCAGCCTCTCCCTGGCCACATGCCTGCCTTGCCCATGCAGCTGAAGCCTTCGCTCCTGCAGGACGCTGCTGCTCTGCTGTGCCTGTCCTGGTGGGCAGCCCTGCAGCAGGTGAGGTGAGCTCACCCAGCGGGTGGGGAGCTGCTCCGACTCCCCCTCCTCGCGCAGGAGCGGTGTACCATCGCCTGCGGAGGCTGCCCCTCACCTGGGCAGTACTGTCAAGGGGTGTGTGATGCACCTATGGCTCTGACACCGCTCTAGCTCCTGCTGCTGGTTTTGAGGGGCGGGTTTTTTTCTTTGTAGAAAACCAAGAGCCTGAAGTAGAGAAGTGATCAGCTGGAAGGTGTGACCTGCTGGGAAGGCTGCTGCTCCTGTGGCCTTACTGTGGAGGGGTGGAGGTACCTGATGTCAGGGAGATGCTTGAGCCAGATCTCTGGGGCCAGATATGCCCATGCTGCTGGCCTGACGTGAATGGGGAAGGTGGGCAGCCCTCCCAGTGCTGCCCCTCGGGCAGGGCTGATGGAGGAGCAGCTCATTTCTCTAAGCCTGGGTGCTGCAGGTGTGCTGCTGTGTGTAACCCTGCACCTGCCTTTCAGTGTTGCTGCAAGTGGCTGGTCAAGACCTTTTGCAGTTTGGTGGTGGTTTAGTTTTTGCCACTTCTGTGTCTCTGAAGATTTGTATGATGCCATGTGAGTTAAAGGGGACTTGCTGCTCCAAGGGTTCTTCTCTTGGGGTTGCTCTGCCTTGAGAGGCTGCAGGCTATGGCTGCTGTGCCTTCCCCTGCACAGTGTCCTGGCTCTGACATGCAGGGTAGGTCATGAAGCTCTGATAGATACGCTTAAATGCTGTTTTGTATGCAAGGGGGTAGCACAGAAGTGGGAAGCATTCCTTGACTCATGGGACAGGAGCATGCCTGAGCTCTGCTGCTCTGAGTAGGGGGCAAAGCCCAGCCTGTCCTGCAGGGAGTTTTTCTTTGGGTGCAAATGTACGGCTAGGTCCCAGGTCTGTGGTTCAGGCTAGTCTGCAGCAGGTATTGGGTCACCTGTGTCCCCAGGGCCTTGGTTTCTACCTTCCTTGACAGTGTTTTACCTCCAGACAAACTTGGCAGAAATCCGTCCGTTAGCAGTGAGGAGCAAGAAGAAGAATGTCTCCAGGCCTGTGTCTGCAGCTGCCTCCGTGTCTTCCTCCAGCAGCAGCCAAGCCAGACTGGACAGTTTCCTGCAGTGAGAGCCCCTGCCTTCCCAGGGAACGGCTGGGCAGGGTGGCTGCAGGGCAGCGCACTTGCCCGGAGCCTGGCAAGGGGCAACCACTGCTGGGTGGGGAGCTGCTATTTGCAAAGCACTGGTGCTGTGTTGTGGGTGAGATGAGCTGCCATGGGGAGAAACCTGGCCTTGCAGCAAGCCAACAGGAAACCAAGCCTCTGGCTAATGCTTGGATTGATTTACCTCCTTATTTTACCCCTCCTTCCTCCTATTTTCATGCAGCATAAGCAGGGTTTTCTCATCTTCTGGCCTGCTCAGAGCTCTACAGTTGCTGCTGCTGTTGGGCACTCTGACAGGTGGAACTGCACTTCTTGGATGCAGCCGCAAGCTAGAGATGCAAGAAGGATATCTGGGATGTCAGTCTGGAGCGAGAGCAGGGACCTGGACCAGCTCTGTGCCTGGTGTAAATAGTTCCAAGAAAGCTTCCTGGAGGAACAAGCGTGCAGAGAGCAGGGCGGCGCTGACTGTGTGTTCATCAAGTTGATCACCTTCCCTCTGCTGCAGGCCTGTGTGGGCTGGGGAGGCCCACGGGCAAGCCTGGGGCATGTTCTGCCTTGCCCTGGTTCGGGCCGTGAAGCCCATTGTGTTTTTGCAGGCTTGGTGCTGAAATTGCTGATGTTGGGGAGGAGAGTGTTGGAGTGATCTCCTGCCCAGAAATGGGGATCAGTACACTGACATGACCCCTGTTCTTGGCATGTGTTGGTGTGAAACTTGTTTATGAATTTCTACTTTTTGTTTTAATGAGACTAGAGGGTTTTTTTGTTCTTTTGAAACTGGTCTGCCTAGTGATTTGAGGGTTTGGAAGGGCCTGAAGAAGTGCTGGAGAATGGCTCCCTTCAGGGGCAGAGGAGACCGATGGGCCTGAACCTGACTGGGATTCTTCAGCTGGAGACATGGGACGGGAGATCCCCTCTTGCCCTACGGCTGTAGCAGGGCTGTGCAAGCTGCAAGGAGTGGACTTGGTGAGGTACCTTGCTACGGCACGCTGCACTGTACGAATTTGTGATGTTTCCCACTCCCAGCTGCTTCAGGCTGGAAGCCTCAGTTACCTGGGCTGGCTAAAAACATGTCTTTAGGAAATAAAATATATGTGTGTGCACACTTGTTAACACAACTGGCTTCTGAGTCGTTTCCTCCTCGTTGAGGCTCAGGGCAGAGGACTGAGCTCAGGCGCTGAGCGTGGGGGTGATGGATGTAGAAAGCAGCTCTCAGCCCTTCCCTGGGGCAGGGGCCCATCTCCTGTAGTGGGGTGAAGCCATGATGAAAGCCGTGCTGGTCCCCCAGGGCAGCGAGCAAGGCACATGCCTGCGGAACATGACCTGTTTCCTGCCTCCGTCGCTTGGGGCTGACTGCTGGACAAGGAATGGGGGGAGAGTCCGGAGGAGAAGGTTCAGAGGGCTGGGAAACGAGCTTGGGGGAAGTTAAATAGACTCATGGAATAGTTTGGGTTGGAAGGGACCTGTCAAGGCCATCTAGTCCAACCCCCCTGCTGTGAGCAGGGACATCTTCAACTAGATCAGGTTGCTCAGAGCCCCATCCAACCTGACCTGGGATGTTTCCAGGGATGGGGCATCCACCACCTCTCTGGGCAACCTGTGCCAGTGCTTCACCACCCTCATTGTCAAAAATGTCTTCCTTCTATCTAGTCTAAATCTGCCCTCTTTTAGTTTAAAACCATTACCCCTTGTCCTATCGCAACAGGCCCTGCTAAAAAGTCTGTCCCCATCTTTCTCTGGACAAGAGAAGTGTGCAGGGAGCCTTTTACT
The DNA here is from genome assembly GCF_000687285.1 of Phaethon lepturus. Lineage (NCBI taxonomy): Eukaryota > Metazoa > Chordata > Aves > Phaethontiformes > Phaethontidae > Phaethon > Phaethon lepturus. The sequence goes on along the minus strand of NW_010515065.1, from coordinate 566 downwards.
GACCCTCACCTCTCCCAGCTGGGCACCCTGCCTGGGGCGGTGGGGGAAGTGCCAGACTGGCTCCTGGTCTCTCTGGCCTGAAGCGAGTTCAGGGCGACCCTACAAAGAAGGCGGCAGTGAAGGCCTGGGTGCAGGGCCATGAGGGATGTGGGCTCCCTCGTTGGGGTGCTGGAGAGCTGGTGATGTGTCAGCAGCCATGAAGGTAGAGCCAGTCCCAGCCTGTGGCGGAGGGACTGAGAAGGGATTTTGGGGCTCTCCTGCTCTAGCCCGGATGGGGGACCTGTCAGAGAGTATTTGCCTCCGATCAGGTTGCTATGGCCCCGGGTGCACCCCGCCCGCTAAGCTCAGCCCCGGGGGCTGCCTTAGCCCAGTGTTTTTACTCTTCCTGGGTGGTGATTTTGGCTCCTCAAAAGTTGTCTTCCTCCTCCTCAGGCAGCCTTTACCCCCTTGGCCTGGCCCTGCAGGCAGCCCCACGGGCCGGGGGGACGCGCGGGGCACGAAAACCGGCGGCGAAGGAAGCGAGGTGCTGTCTCCCAGGGCCGCGCCGCGGCCAGTTTCTATTTCTG
>NW_010515064.1:1935-2443 GCF_000687285.1 Phaethon lepturus | reverse complement strand
CCCTTTTGGCATTCCCCCAACTGCTTGTTCAGCAGACTTTTAAAAGGGGGGTGTGTGTGTCTCAACTTGCCTTTTATGTTTACTTACATTTAATTATTTTCTATTCAGTTAAAATTTAATTTTTAATAATATCTATGGATATATATACCTGTATATAGAGTATCTATCTACCTGTGTGTATAAAAAATATGTTCTACATCTGTGTATGAATAATATATATGTAAGGTGCAAATATACAAGATGTATAGATACATGGAAATGTATGTTTTTATATGCGAGCACTTTGGGGCCCAGAAGAAATGGGCAGTCAGCCAGAGATCACATGGGTATACCAGTATCTAAAAATGGCAACCAGCCAATTGCAGGCCAATACGAAAACACTTGAATTCATGACACTGTCCAAAACAGTGACCTTAGCATATGTAGTAGGGGTGGAGCTTCCAGGTCTGATGTAGACATACAAACAACCATATCTACATAGACAACTCTGCAGACACCAGGGTCAGTG
>NW_010515064.1:0-1825 GCF_000687285.1 Phaethon lepturus | reverse complement strand
GATCACAGTGGACCAGATGGATATGCCCTGAAGGAAGCTCCAGCCTGTGGAGAGCCCATGCAGGAGCAGGTTTTCTGGCAGGACCTGTGATCCTGTGGGAGACCCATGCTGGAGTAGTCTGTTCCTGAAGGACTCTGTGTGGGAAGGACCCCATGCTAGAGCAGGGGAAGAGCATGAGAAGGAAGGAGTGGCAGAGAGAAAGCGTTATAAACTGACTGCAATCCCCATCCCCCTGTGCTGCTTGGGAGGAGGAGGTAGAAGGGTTAGGAGTGAAAGTGAGCCTGGGAAGAATGGAGGGATGGGAGGAAGGTGTTTTTAGATTTGTTCTAACTTCTCACTTTCATACTTAATTTAATTTATTGCCAATTTATTGTAATAAATTTTCCCAAGTCATGTATGTTTTGCCCATGATGGTAACTGGTAAGTGATCTCCCTGTCCTTATCTCAACCCACATGCCTTTTGTCGTATTTTCTCATCCTGTCCTGTTAATGGAAGGGAGTGATAGAGTGGCTTGGTGGGCACTTGGTAAACAGCCAAGGTCAACTCACCAGAGAGAGTTTACAGCTACCTGTAAGACTGTTATGGGATGCAGGCTTGTTCTATATGTGTTTTCTTCTACTTTGGTCATTGATAACATTATAGGACATGGGGAAAAGCTCGAACTGAGTGAGGAGGGGAAAAAACAGAAATGTACTGTAGTGATAGAGTGGCTTGGTGGGCACTTGGTAAACAGCCAAGGTCAACTCACCAGAGAGAGTTTACAGCTACCTGTAAGACTGTTATGGGATGCAGGCTTGTTCTATATGTGTTTTCTTCTACTTTGGTCATTGATAACATTATAGGACATGGGGAAAAGCTCGAACTGAGTGAGGAGGGGAAAAAACAGAAATGTACTGTGAACTGCTTGCATTCTTGCCCAGGCCTGCAGCAGTCAAAGAAAGGAGAACAGGTATAGAAAAGTGTCCTGGTTTTGGCTGAGATAGAGTTAATTTTCTTCCTAATAGCTGTTATTGTGCTGTGCTTTGGATTTAGTATGAGAATAACGTTGATAACAAATATATGTACTTGGCTGTTGCTAAGTAGTTGTGGTGCTTATACTCAGTCAAGGACTTTTCAGCTTCCCATGCTCTGCCAGTGAGGAGGTGCACAAGAAGCTGGGAGGGGGCACGGCCGGGACAGCTGACCCAGGCTGGCCAAAGGGATATTCCCTACCATATGACGTCATGCCCAGTACATAAACTGGAGTTGGACGGGGGGGTGGGAATTGCTGCTTGGGGCTTGGCTATCAATCACTGTGTTGTGACCAATTGTTGCATTGTGCATTGCTTGTTTTTGTATATTCCTTTGTCAGTAATATTATTATTCTTATTGTTTTTATTATTATTTCCTCTTTCTTTGCTGTCCTATTAACCTGTTTTTTGTCTTAACCCATGAGTTTTTTTTCTGATTCTCTCACCCATCCCACCTTGAGTGGATGGGTGATGCTTAGTTGCTGGGTGGGGCTAAACCATGACAAAGGAGAGCAGTGTTCAAGGGGAGAAAAGGAAAGAGGCTGGATAGGCATGCCTGGTGATCAACACCCTGTTAATAAAGGGTTTTTGTTTTGTTAACACCAAACTGTTAATAAAGTTTCTCTGTGCATGGGTTAAATTCTTTGTTCAGTGTTTTAATTTGTATGTGTGTGTAGTAGTGGTGTGTAGCGGATGTGGCATAGATATTTCTGCTGATATGCCAATGTTAATAAAAGACATTTATAGTGCTTGGGAGGAGGCAGGAAGCTCTGGAGGTTTTAGAAGTGAAACAAGGATCTAAAACAATTATAAG
>NW_010515063.1:21463-65471 GCF_000687285.1 Phaethon lepturus | reverse complement strand
AGGAGAAGGTCTGGAGATGTAGGGAGTCGGATGGCCGTGTAGGATCTGTGGTCTGTCCGTTTGCAGCAGTGGGGAGGACCTCGGGCTTGGATTGTTTGTTTTCCCAGCTGAGTGAATGGAATTTGAACACATAATGAAAACTACAGGTTTAGGCTTTCCTTCTGTGTTGAAAGAGAAAGCTAGTCTGCTTGTTACTATCTAAACAATCTTTCTGGTTAATTGTCTAAGTCCTTTTTACTTCATTTAACACAACCAGCTTGCAAATCTTTGGTCATTTGGGCTCTTTATGAGGTTTGGGGGGGGGGGGGGGTAGGGAGTGTAGCAAAGAGTAAGTTCTAGCAAAATTATATAGATGAAGATTTCAATAAATGGGAATAATTAGGAGGTTTGATTATGTCTTAGGAATTTCTGTGGTTAGGGCTTTATTGACTCGTTTGCTGTTGAGAATTGGCCATTGATGAAAGGTTAGCATCAAGGTAGCTCAGTAACTGTCACTATGCAATTAATTTCACCTGGGAAAAAAGCAAAAAATGAACTGTTTTAATTAAGATACTGTATTTGAAAGCAGATTTATTGATGGTTTGTCTCAACTATGTATTTCATCACCTAAACCCTGCTGATATGCCATGCATAGTTGGTTCTGAAAGATCCATTAGCTGAGTGTGGTTATGGTAGCTGACACAGGTGATGTGCTTTCCTTCGGGCACCCCTGCAATAAGCATCTAGAGTATTCTATCACTTGAATAAGTAGCTGCTGAAAGGGAGAATATTGAGTATGGACAACTTTTTAAAGTTTTGTAACGTATACTTGCCACTTAAGCATGCGGAGTATTGAAGCGTTGCTGTTCACCTTGTCCTCTGTAACACAGTGAGGTCTAAAGCTTTAATTTCTTCTGTGCACCCTTCGCTGCTGCTTGACGATCCCAATTTCTGTATCAGGATTAAAGTGCATTAATGTTGCTTCAGCTTTCGCATGTATTTGTAGGAAAAACTGGCTTAATTCATATCTTCATTTCTGGGCAGGATAACCCCAGAGTGATTATTCCCAAGGCAGAGTTTAAAGAGAGCTCTAATTTTCAGAAAACCTCCCTGTTCTGGGCAGCAGTACCATTTTTATTGAACTTTTCTCTCTTCCAACACTGTAAAGGAGATGGCAACTTGTACAGTTTTGGGGCATAGTATATGCAATGCTTGCCCTTAGACTAGGGACTCAGGAGATACAGCTACGCTGTGTGTATACAGTGAAACTGTGCACACAGCGTACGGAAGGTAATGAACAGGTTGTCTCCAAATAACATGAGGATTTTTCCGTTTGACATAGTACAAATCCCTGTTTATTCTGTGAGACAAGAGTCAACATGACTTCAGTGCTTAGCCCTGTCCTTTGCTATAGGAATGCGTTCCCAGAGAAGTGCTTCTATTCGATACACCTGCTGCTTTTGTCAGATATCCACCATGTGAATGTCTTGTTGGATGCATGAAGATATTGGCTCGGTGTTTTCAATAAAACCTAAACTAGTTATTCCTGGACTCGTGCTGAGGTGTCACTTGCTCAGTTACTCAATAAGATGGTGCACTTTTCAGTTTAGAAAGCCTTAAATTCTTATTGCAGCTTCTTCAATAGAAATTGTATGGAAACAGGTCTTGCTCTGTAAAAAGCATACCTGGAAAAATACATTTGGTTTGTTAGAATCTCAGCTAAAATAAAATGGTACTAACAAAGCAGAACTTTGTGACAGCTCTGGGATAATGTAACCCTGTGAAGGTGGAGGGCAGAACAGGTGAGAAAGAACTGTAAAATTCCTGGTTTAATGCTTTATGGTGATTCAAAGTCAAACCATTTTGAGCTGGGTCATTTGTAATAGCAACATCAACAATGATGATACTTTTCCTTCACTTTCTACGCTTCTGAAATCTATAGTACTAAAACACATTCCTTTACATAAATCTCTGAACATGAAACTGAACCTAGCATATGTATCACGTATCAGTGCCGCGTGATTGTTCTCAGCTGGGTGTGTAAAGGGGGAAGAATTGAGCCAAAGAGTAAGTTGCTCCAAAGAAAGACTGTTGTTGTTATTGTTGTTTTTTAAATTTATGGTGAGCAATTCTGGCTATTATATGAATTTTTGAAATTGCCTACCTGGTGAGGAACATCCTATCTCTTTTTCTACATTTTATTTCTAAGGGAGATAAAAGTTTCTGTTCTCCTTTCAAAGTTATCTTTCTGAACTATGAATGTCTCTTGTCTATATCTCTCCCTCCCTCCCTCTCTCCCAGGCAGGGTGAACACCTTCAATCTGGTCCTCGCTCTTAGTAATACATACTCATCCTCAGTGAGAATACTTAGTTTCTTGTTTAATTTTATTCTTGAACCATGACACTGATCTGCTGCTGAAATGTACTGAAATAGCCTTCCCACAGCTTCGGCTTTAATCAGCTTTTCTTCGCAATGGAATACTTCGCAACATCAAATAGTAGTTTCAGACATGTTTTCACACCAGAAATCTCCTGTTTTGAACTACTAGTTAGTAATTTTAATGTCTCATTTTGTTTTTAAAACAGATATTCTATTTGTGGTACTATGACATGATGTTTAATGTAGTTTTGCATTTTGTGAGTGTTTTAAGAATAGAAAAAACCTTGATTTTTATATAATTATTATTTAAAATAAAAATAATTTTATTCACATATTTGGGTCCTTTTGTGAGATTATGAGGTGACAGATATTTCCCAGAAATACCTCACCACTGAGATCCATCTATATGTTTTTTTTCAATTAATATGTAAACATCCTTAAAATGACTTATGCATGTTCAGTTATGATTGGAAGAAAGGGAAAAATACATAAACATAAGGAAGCAACATTATCACTATAGAACTAAAACACTCGATTACAAGGAGACTAAACATACATCTCAAATCTGAATTCCACTATTCAGGCCACTTCCTTTATCTCCTCCCATCTTGTTTAATGTCATTGTAGTCATGAATTCATGGTGCAAAGCCCAGGTGAACTCAGATGTAGCCACAAGTGTCGATTTTTCCCATATTACTAGAATGCATTAGATTATTTCATTATGACATTGTTGACATGTATATTTTAGCAAATCTGAGTTTCTTTAAATTTGTATAACTAGTTCTGGCCCATATCTTTCCATAAATTACTTCTCTCTGATTTCATATTATTTCAGTTGACTTTATTTTTAAGTTATTTAAATATAGGATTTAAAGTGAGTATTAATATGTTACTATGTAATTCTTAGCTGAGGGATTAATTTTGCTGATTTGTAGCTCAGTTGTGCCGTCTATGTAAGAACGTAGGGGTTGTCTTAAAAAAAAAAAAAAAATCAGCCTGCTGATGCCTTCACACATTTTGGCTCTGCAATACCTAACATCTAAGTTGTTTTCTAAGGTGGCTTAAAAGAAGTGAAACTTCTGGAGAAGCTCTCCCAGAATGTGTTTATTGCTGCTCCAGCTCAATAGCAGGCAGCCCTCCCTTGCCGCTGCCAGGGTGCGAGGGGCAGCCTGCTCCCGTGGTCCTGCAGGGCACTGAGCCCAGGTGCAGGGTGGTTGGGCTGCGGGCAAGGCCAGGAGGTTTTCCATGCAACACAGCGTGGGTCTGAGCTGGTCACCATCTATCAGGAGCTGTGGACAGCCCTAAGCCCTGGTTTGGGAGAAGGACCCTGCTGCTTATCTCTCTGTTTCTGTTTGGCTGTGTGTGTGAAGTCCCAGCACTGAGATGCTTAGCTGGAGCCTGCTTTCTGGATTTTTTCTAAAGTTTAGAAGAAGGAATAGCAGGAGGGTTCTAGGTTGAGATATATGTGGAGAAGGGGCAGGGGGAGAGATTAAAGGCAGCTGCAGCTAATAATTTTCCTTTATAAAGGCTTGATTTGGTTTCTGAACGTGACCTAATCTCACTATTGATAGCATTTCTTCTGCTTATTCAAAACTTGATGAGAAAGGCGTTATCAATAGTGCTGTGGACAGGAAGAAGAATTGCAGTCTCGATCAAAAGCCAGTTTTAACGTTGTAAAGGAAAATGCTACGCCTAAAGCAAACTCTGAGGATTAAATTTATATAATTATGGAATGTAACAATGCAGAACACAGTAATTTCTTTAGCTGCTGACTTCATTGTCTGAGTCTTTGTCATATACCAAAGTCCTTTTTTGCACCTAGCAAAGAACTATTGATGGCAGACAGGGAACAAATTGCTGCTTTCACAAGCTTGAAACTCTCAGTCATTATGAGAAGAAAGTTCTTACCAGAAGAACATGCCAAATTGCTAAATGTACTTATGTGTGAGTGAGATACATAGTACTTTTCATTAGATAAATTAGGATTATATTGGAGGTTAATTTTGGCTGAACCTTTGATGTATAATAATTCAAACTGTTGAAAGTGGCTCTTCAGTCCTGGAGTGCTTATCTCTTGGTGTCATTAATTCAAACCTGAATGAATGTCCATCATAATGATTTCCCAAATCACCACTGTTATGTGAGAAATGTACTGCTAGAGAGCTAAGCATACCAGTAATTGTTTAAATATAATAACTAACAATATCTTAAATATGCCATAGAAAAACAATGCAATTATGAGCTATATGAAAAACATTTTACATTAAATTTTCTTCTGTCCTGTCTTTTTTGCTGGAGTAGAGAAAAAGAACAACTGGAAGGGTTTAATATGCTGCAAAGTTTTAATCCTTTCAAAACATTAATGAGCAGAACCATTCCAGAATAAATTTGGTAACTTCATAAGGAAATTTCAGTTGTAGTTCAGGTTTGTCACTTCAAGGTGGAGCTTTTCAGTGGCTCCTAGGTTTTTAGCCTGTGAGTAATTGTACACTTTGTCTTTATTTCCAATGGAGAGGGCACCAGAATCAACAACAACTTTTTTTGAATCAAAGCTGGATTTTTTTTTTTTCTGGTCAGTGCCCATCAAGGTGCATGCAAGCTCTTTCTGAACTAAGCAGCTTGTTTGCAGTGTGTTTTAGTCTCAGAAAACTTGTATTCTTTGTTCAGAGAAATAAAAAATAAAAATGGTAGCAGTTAGTGTTGGTAATTTTCTCCAGTGTTTGAGTCTGTATAATTTTTATACCACAGGAGTAGAAATTAAACGTAACTTTTTCTGAAAAGTGAACACGAGGCAGCTTCAGTGTCTGGCCTTACTTTGGACAACTGTATCTTAATGTGAGAGGTGGAGTACTTTGAGTGCAAATGATTTTTGTAGGGTGATTAGTGCACTTTATCCTCCTAGACAAAAAACAACTCCGTGACATAATGATGGAATGCAAGCTCCTACCATGCAGAAAATAGACATTGCTTAAAAAAGTCAGCAAACATGTTCATTGCTCAACACTGAAGCGAGCAAGCAAATAAGCAAGCTCCTAATCATAGAAGGGACTAAATAGTAATAAAAAACAGACTTTGTATTGCTGACTGCCTGCATTATTTTTGATTCAGGCATGCTGTAATGATCTCACCCTGTTTTTCTCTTCAACTGTAGCAGTTTAGTTTTTATAATCATTGCCTGTGTCTCAGTTCTTGGCCTGGTCTCTCATCTTTTAGCCAATACTGTAATTTCACTTAATAGTCCAGTCGTTTACTTTTTTGCTCCCATGGCTGTCTCAGGATGTCTAAAGATAATTTGTGCATATTCAGAGTGAGTGCCCTGAAAAATCTTTATCGACTGCAGAAAAGAGGTTTCTTTTGTTTAAATAGCAAGCTTCAATCCAGGCTTTGAACTAAAGTTACTGTGAAGTTACTGCTGACAACCTGAACTTACAATTTTCCCTGAGAAAGTTGCTTTGTAATAGAGCTGATACAGGACTAAAAGCACCCCTGGTCCTATTCATTACTGTGTGCTGACTTCTCAATCTTCTTTCTCAAAGTCTGTTTGTGTTACTAGTTTATTAATTTTTGCAGCTATTTTGAGAGTCCATGTGGCAACCTTGATGCTTAGATTTGGATTAGTCTGATTACCTTGTGCATTAATCTGCGTTGTGCAATTGCATTCTTTCTTTCTTTTTTCTTAAAGTCTGGGAACCGCTTAGATGCCTTCAGACATCTTACCTTATTTACCTTATACTTACCTTCTTACCTTATTTACCTTATTGTGATTTATACATTTCAGGCCTGAGTAGCAATTTTAATCTGTTAAAGGTTTCTGTACCAGATTTTTTTCATGGAGAGTGGCCTTTGGGAATGCTTCTCCTTTCTGCTTCTTTCTTTTGAGTTTCAGATTCCTCCTCTGCATTTTTCAAAATACTAGTGACCTAGAGAGGTAGCAGGGGTTACTCATTTTATTTTGTCACTGCTTTGAATGCTTTTTCATTGTAGTCAAATTGTCCATGGCAAACATATTACTATATGATCCCATTATCTTTGTCCTTTAACATTGTTCTGTTGTTTTTTGTTTTGTTTTGTCTGGTGTGTTTTTTTTCTTCCCCCCAAGGTCCTGCATGCAGCTGTAGGGGAAGGGACAACATTGCCTTAATATGTTTTAATGATGTGTAAGACTATGGAGCGTGATACAGAACTGAGCCTACTTTAGGTAATGGATAAAAGTGAAAGACAGACATGCTTTTGTACCTGGTCATGTGTAACTGAATTTTGTGATGGCTGTGTGGAAAATGGGAGTAAGATATCGGTCCCAGCACCACAGCTTATAAGGATGACATGAGTCGTGCAACCCTATTAAAAAGCAGGAATTTGGTTTCTTAAGCAGGAACTGAAAGCTGCAAGCATGATGGCTTTACTAAATTAGGAAAAGAGAATAAGATATCAGCTTTACTATCCCATTCATAGCAATAGTGTTATATGTTCATGAATTTAAGTTTTTTCCTCTTCAAAGGACCACTGAAATGTACCAGCACATTACATTCGAAGTTCAGTCTTGATTTTGATCCTGATCAAAGGGATACACTTCAAGTATTTTGACATCTAATCCTTTTTCCTCACTTTGATCGTTTCAGACTGAGGTACAAGTAAGCACTTCCACTACCTGTGTTAGCCAAGACTGAAAAGCATCTTATCTGCAGATAATGAATGCTGCTGCTTGGAACTTCACCCCCTTGATATCTTAGTGTAAAAGATGTCTCTCTCATTTTGCCTGTGGTTTTCAGCACTGTTGCATAGTATCATGGGAGGAAAAAAAAAGTACTTAAAAAAAATCTATTAATAATACAGGGACAACAGATACGAAACCTTCACAGGGTACTTGTGAATTCTGTGCAATACAGTGTGAATAAGTCTCTAGAGAATAATAGAAGGTTAAAACAAACAGGCACTTTATTGTTGTAATATAAAAGTTCTCATGAGATGCTATCGTTAGGCAGATCATTACAGATTTTTTTCTTGTTGTATCATAAAATAGAACTGGCATTTACTGGGGCTGATATCTTACACAATAAACTGTAAAACACGGATTTATGGAGGCAGCAGAAGCCCCATAAAAGTTGTTTTGTGGTGTTGAATGCTATAGATGGGCTCCAGAAACTAATGAGCAGAGGTCTCACCAGAGTTGCTTCAGGTGCTAGAGATATGCCAAGAGGGTCTTAACCAGTCTGTTGTAGTGATGATCTGCTTCTGTCACTAGGCTACTTTGAGAAGGTAAGCTCTTGCAGTTGTGCCACCACGTTGGCCTCAAAGCTGTAACAGTTAAACTTCGACCCAAAATACTTAGTGATACATCACTTTGTAAATTTGAGAACAATAAATGCTAGGGAAAGATGTTTCCTGGGTTTGTTTCCTCATATTTAATGTGCTTTTAAAAATTCAAAAGAACTGATTTATACTCAGTTCTGTCAAGAAATGACGGTGTGTGAGGTTAAGCACATGGAAATAGTACCATTTTGCCTCCGTAAAGTATCACCAGTTTCATAAGATTTTTTGTTTTAGTTCTGTCTTGCCTTAGATCTCTTCACCTTCCTCAGATGATGTTGTTAAGCTTCTTTTAAGAGGGTCAGTGAGGAGATTGTATTTTTTTCAAGGATATGTAGCAAAGAGTGGAGATCCACTGTTCAGATCTCAATCACAGCTGTGAGCAACTGGTTTCAGCCACCCATCTTTCCCACTCTTACTGGTTGATTGCCTTCCTCTTGTGCATTTTTCCTTTCTCTACCACCAGCTTTTTCCTACCCCTTTGCTCTCATCCTGTCTGGCTTTTCCCTGCTGAAGTCCTGCAGTTTCTCCCAAACTGGACCTCTATTGGAGGGAAGGGGGGGTGCTAAGGAGGAATGTTCCTTGCTTACAATCTTGCTAATGAGTGATGTTTCAGCTGATATGGGTGATAACAGGGGGAAATGAATCACTGTCACTGCAAATGAATGGTACTTGGCAGAGTGGAATTGCTGCTTTGTGGCTGGGTCTTTCTCATGGTTTACATCTCAGTTTTTCTTCTGGTCTGGTCTGTGGTGGGAGCTGAAAAACCTTGCAGTGGCTTTGTGGAGCAAGTAAGTGCATGCATAATATACGTGATGCTGTCAAGAGTTTTGTGGGACTTGCAGTCTTTTTTTGCATTTTATGGACAGCAGGACTGAAAAAGAAACAAGTGCCAGCAGGTAATTTTGTTTTCCAAATAGTCCAAGTGTGAAATGTGTGAGCTCCATTTATCATTCCAGCTGAGTCTCTGTGGAGACTGACCTGCTCATGTTTGCCCGTTTTTTTTTGTGTTTTTTTTTTTCCCTTGACTAAGTGTTGCCTGCTGGAACAAACATTTTTGAATCTGAATTTCTAAGCATGCACAAATGATAAATTGCTTTATTTGTTTTAATTGTAATTAATAAGGGGGGGGAAGGGCTATGATTTGTTGCAGGTGTTCTTTGTAAGCAAAAATTGTTACCATCCACAAAGGCAATAGATTTTAAAAATAACTTTGTAAATTTGGAAGGCTGCAATTATGTGATTTATTTTTACACACAACTGTATTAGAAATTCATCCTTTACGTTTCAGAGAATGTTAGTTTTAGAAAGCTACAACCTATAAATACTGAGATAGGCTTACTACAACTTCCCACCATCACTTACTAGGTATAGAAAAGGCAGAATAGGAACGAATGTTTTGCACAGTTTGAGGACTGCTCAGTGCTCTGGCAGGTCAAACCTGTTACAGGTGGTGTGAGCACTGCTCTGTGCCATTTAGAAACGGGCTTTGCACATTCGGTCTGGAGTGCTGAGGACTGCTATTCCTGTTCATATGCATAAACAGGTGCTTTAAAATATCCTTATTTAGACATTTCTCTTGTAGCATTTTAAGTGATGTACAGACCTTCTGGTCCCCCATTAGCGAGTGGTTACTCAGGGGGCTCATAACCATACCGGGGTTTCCTCTTCTTCCACCTCCTTGGTGTCCCTTCAGCCACTATCATAAAGCTGCACTTGCAGCTTCCTAAATGGAGGCAGAGACCAGCACGTGGATACTTTCCTTCCATGTGGTGTCTCCTTTCTTTTGAGAGCCACTTAGAGAGGAAAGGAGAACAGACAACCTTTCCTTCAAATCTGAACCTTTTGGTATTTGTTAGCAGCTTTCAGTGGCAATACAAAGCTGAGTGAGCCTGCCTCCATAGATACACGTTTTTCTCTGGAAGAAGAGTGAGTACTGAGAGTTTTTCCGGAAGTTGTCAAGAGGTAACTGATCCTTTGGTTTGTTTCAAATAAAAATTTAAGTGCTAGATTTCTCTGTTTAAACCTACATGACCTTCTTTAAGAATACATAGGCTAAACAATCTGGTCAAGCTTTTGCCTTACACTATGGTAGGATTTCAATATCGTCAAAATAGCCAAAGGGAAGAGATCCTCTAATTCCTTTGACCTGCAACATCTTAGTGGTGTTTTCTGTTCTGCAGAAGCACTGATCTGTTCCTTCATAGCTGTTTGTGGCAACTTGTGTGTGCGAGGGTGAAAAAGATGAGCTGTGATGAGTGCCATAGAACTGAAGGGAGCGGAGAGGGATGCCTGAACAATTTGAAGTGCTTTTATTAGGCCTTCTTTCCATAATTTCTTAGAGGGAGGGAAAAGCATCTCTTTCAAGCTTGGCTAGTCTTAGAATTAGCTGCTGCCTTCCTTTCATTGTCTCAGCACCTTCGTGGTGCTGCTGGTGGCTTGTTAGCAGCTTTGGCTTGTGAATAGCCAGTCTGTTCTGTGTGCAGAAGGCCATAATTTCATCTCACCTTTACAGATACATTGCTTTGACTTTGAGAGCTGTGAGGAAGCTCTCAATGTTAGCTTTAATGACCAATTTTTTTTTGGTTGTTTTCCCTAGTAAAACTTGTTTCAATGTGACCTGTAATTTGCTTTGAATACCACCATGTCATTGCTTGAGAGATGAAAGTCCTTTTTTATGAAGAGACTCTCTTTGCAGCTCATTCTCAAGGTGTTTGAGAAAACCTTAAAAGCTTGTGGAAGGACTGGCTTCTAGCTTTCTAAATATAGCAAGGATGTAGTTGGGTAGGCTAAAGATTTTCCTAAATATTTTTATAAGTCTTTCTCAGTTTTACTTAAGTAATGAAAGTAAAATAAACTTCTTTCTCTTGGTGTATGAAACATGTGACCGTCTTATTCGCAACACTAGGGAGGACTTGACAAGTATCTCTGAAGGATGTGAGGTATATTCCAAAATATCCTACAGATGCTAATTTGTTACTTTGAGGAATGTGTTGTAAACATTCTTTCCCATCTGTTTCATAGCTTTCAGTATTTTTAGTTTGAGGACTATGATTTGAACATTTGGAGTTTTTTTGAAAAGAGGGAGTCTTATCTGGCCCATAAACTGTTCCTAACCTAGACCTGTGCATGTTTTGTTCCCTTTCTCACAAAGCTAAACCACTTCATAAAATGCAGAGCTCAGTGTCAGAGCTTTTTGAATTGCAGCTCACTTAGGCTGTCTGTACGGAGGTGGTGATTATTCCTTGAGCTCTGTGTGAAGAGTTTCTTTTTGCACTGCAAGCGCAAGCTTCTGCCATGTTCGTGCACCCTGAGCACATGAACATCAGCGTTTTGCTGGCAGTAGCGTTGTATAGAGGATAAGCCTGGTTTTGCTGGCTGAAGTCAAAGGGTTATATGCTTGTATGTAAATCTTCGGTATTAAAAGACTTTCAAGAGAATTTTGGCATGGTTTTCTTCATATGCGTTTCATGATTCACATCTAATGCAAGAGGTGAATTTTGTCTCTTAAGATCCCTCAGTTTGAATTTTATTTTGACCAAAGGATTTGTATTTTTGGTTCATCATTTGCTCTATAGTTACAGCTTGCATCCTTTATATTATAGAACATGACTCACTGCTTTTCTGCATCTTTCGGAACAGCATGGCATAACGATAGATTGTAAAGAGAAATGACTGGCTCTGAAAGCAGGCTTAGAAAACCCTGAAGGTCTATATTTCTGTGATGCTTGGCCTTTCCTGTAGGACACAGAAATATTTTTGAATGTATTTTACTAGCCTGTATATTTCCAGTAATAAAACAGGCATCTAAAACCATAAGCAGTATTATAGTCTACAAGCCTGTGTACGAAAGCACTTGCAAGCATCTCTAAACCCAGTAAAATCATAGGTAAGTTCACATTTATCTAATACAGTGAATGTGAGAGATAACGTCATGAACTACTATAGCTATTAATACCTCTCTGGCGTGGAAGGCTGTCTTCTGGAGAGGATGTTTCAGTATCACAGTGCGGCAAGGAATGAAATACAGTTACCTCTGAAAGTCAATGTATATAATGCATGTAAAATGCTCATTTTGTAGCTGTAAAGCCTCATGTAGTAAAAGCAGTTGGGGATGATGTAGGAAAACCTGGACCAAGTCAAAAAGATCTTTTTTAAAGGTATATCTTCCCATATATAGTGAAAGAAAATGGTTCTGATTCCCTTCTCCCCACTTTATTGAAGTGCTGATTACTGTTTGAGGAGGTAACATTTATCAAGTTACAAAACTGAAGGTAGAAGGTGAAAATAAAAACAAGGAACAGAATAAACCCCCAAATCTGCTGCAATATGTCGGCATTCTTCAGGGCCTCCTGGATGGAGGTTTTAAAGTCTGTCTGTTGACTTCAGACACAGTGGCACAACACCGTGTTGATGCCACAAAGTGAAATTTCATGAGGAGTGTTGCGGGAGAAGGATGGACTTCACAACTCTATGAGAGTTATATTCTGAAGCCGTTTATTGTCTTGTCTGACTCCAATATATATTATAATTTTCGCTTAGTCACTGCGCACACACTTATGATTGGTTACAACTTGTTACACGCACTATTGCAATTGGCTATATACAAAATACCACGCGCTGTCCACGCGCCCCTCACACAGTCAGGATTGCTGGTTGCAGGTGTTCCTCGCTTCTTCTAAGTTGTTTACCACAGCTCCTTCTCCTCAAGGCCGAGCCGTGCAGATATCCAGCTGTTTACCAGCTTCTCAGTGCCACAGCTCCTTCTCCTTAAGGTCGAGCCATGCAGGGTGATCCCAACAGAGTATGGGACCACGTTGCTGTGCTCAGGCTAGGCGCCTGGCTGTTCAGGCTGACGTCTGCTGCCGCTGCAGCAGGCAGGTCTTGCTGCCCTGTAGGATGGGGGTCCATCGCCCTTGAAAAAAAGCTCTGCAGTAAATTGGCCATGTTGCCATGATTAGTCTTCAGTGCTTACAAGAGAGGCAGTAGTTTTCAGAGTGGTGTGATGTACTCGGATCTGTACCAAGTAGTTCAGACTTGTTAATTATAGGTGCTGTGACACATTACAGCTGTTGCAGTCAGTTTTTGCACTTGTCTACTCTGCATTGTTAAGAAATGCTTTTTTTCCCTTTCATTCAGAGCTGGCTATTGCTTTCGGATACAAAACACTTACCTACTTCAACAGCAACACTGATTTTCTTAATTTGTCAGCTACACTTCCAGTCATTATGACAGATCTTGAGCTATATCAGGCCCGATCCCAAATACAACTTCACGTTGTTGCTTTAAAATCAAGAAAAATCTAAAGGAATAATGTTAGATGTTATATTTAAATTGATTGAGGCTATCCATCTCTTGTATAAAATCACACTGATACCTTTTGCTTGCTTTTACATATTTAATGGCTTATGCTTTAATATTGCTGTGCTGTACCTTTGAAAAACTTAAGTACTTAACTTTAAAATGTCATACATGCAAACAAGATGCTTAAAAATAATTTTAAGTTTTAAGAAGGGTAGTTGAACACTTCTGACAGTCTATAAGGAGAAAAGTTGGAAAAACTTTCCTGTGACTGAAGAAAGCAGAAAAAATATTCCAAGGTGTTTAAGTGTTTTTTCCCTCCTGTTTGAGGCAGTGGATTTTTCCCTTCTATGTATGTTACTCTGTCTGGCTGCATACAATATATATTTTATTGATTCTGCCTGTGTTTTTTAGGCAAGTGATAACCGTCACAGAGTAATTTACAGAAATGGGACTATCTTGAAGAATAAATCACTTTGTTCTAACTGGATGTGACTTTTTTTCTCTTTTTTGCTTCTGTTAGTGGTTGAAGTGATAATAACACAATACGTCAAATGCATTCGTACTTCACGCAGTATATGGGGGCCTGAGCTCCATATTCACTGAAAAAGTTGGCAAATAATTCCTTCTTCAGTTAGGTGTATTGCAGGGGGGGACCTCAGAAAAGTTTCTCTGGCACTAGTAGAACCTAAAGTTACATCTACTTGGCAACGCCAGTGGAAAGATAAATAGAAAAAGAAGAAGAGGAAGTATCAGTTGATTATGATAGATTATGGTCTTTGTGTTGGTGGAATTAAAACATACTTGCCAGAACATCAGTATTTTCTAGTTGTCTCGGATGGCTTTCACCATTGCCACCAGTGGGAGCTGTGCTGCTGGCTCCACAAAGCAGAGATTCATGCTTTTTTTTTTTTTTCCTTGTGCATCATGAGACAAAGATGTCTTTGAAAAGAGACATATTTATGATGCTTACTTCAGAGGGGATGAGGTCCAGCAGGTTGCTGCACTGAGGTTTCACAGGTGCAGAACATACCGTCCACAGCCAAAGTGCCTCGTGAGCTATACCACGGTAGGAGCAAGTCTGGCCCTGTACTGTCTTGTCCAAGAGTCTTTGCTCTGCAGCTGGATAAATAGACTTTTCTTCAGGCTTGGCCAAATCAAAATGGTTCACTTCTGTTTTGAATGCAAGAACTTGACTTCAGTTCCCATAGCTGGCAAATATTTCTGTGCTTGACTACAAAGCTGTCAAGATGGAAGGCAGGCATTTTATTGGTTTGGTTTGCCTGCACTCTGGTCTTGGTGTAGGAAAGAAGGCCTGCTGGAGGTCAGAGGCAACTGACTTAGCAAGACATGCTAAGACGGCATTAAAAACACAGAATGGGAGCATGCTTTCTTTTGCCATGCTGTCAGTCCGTCCAGATTTTACAGGATTCAAGGAAATGCTATTAGAAATCAACAACCCTTTTTCCTCTTAAAGAAAAGAGAATTCCAGAAATATTAACTGAGACCTCATAGTGTTGACTTGACTTTTTTTTTTTTTTAAATATATCTGAACACTGAGATAATGCTGAAGTCAAAGTGTCTCACTAGAAGATGCAAAGTGGCATCTTCTAGTGAGACTGTACAAGCTTGTGCACAATCATAATAAGGTAAAATTGGTTGGTCAAGAATAGCTTTGCAAAGCATTAAGCTAAACACGTATGTATTTGCCTGTTTTTGACTGGAGGATTAGCGATTTGTTTCTTTGTGAAACTCTACTGAGATCTTAATTAAGCTTACCAGGCACAAGTGCACTTCAGGTGATCCAGACGACCTTTAAAGGGCCTGCAGCAGATGGTGGAATGTCTGTGTTCCGCACAGTATTCTGCTGTTTTGTCTGTTAAATAAGTATCTAATTACTCCCAGTCTTATCTTATTTCAACACAGTGTCACTAAATTACTTACATGGCTGTAAGTAAGGTAATCCGTTGCCAATCCGATAAGCTTTCAGCTTGACTTTTTGGGAAGTAAACTTGCACCTGATGAGAATTTTCTTTCAAGCAGACAAAAGCGTCTTCCAGTACTTTTCCAGAGGCTCTTAACAAGATCATTCACTGTCTTTCCCACATAGCTTTTCTTTCTGCTGTTCTAAATAAATTGCCTGTGACAAATTTGGATTTTTTTTAAAGTTTCTTTCTTGAGGGCAAAATGGCTTTTATTTGTGATATTTTACACACAGATGGGCAAGAGGATGCAAGCACTTCTGAAATAACAGCATCAACTTTTTGTATTTGTGGACTTTGAACCACCACTCTTGGTTTGTTTTTTTTTTTAACTGCTGCCCAAGCCAGGCAGAAGGGCTATTATGTAGAGCAGCACTTCGGCGGGTGATTGAGTCATCCTAAATTAATTTCTTCTTCAGTACTGTCTTGAAGAGATCTAAACTGTGAAAATGGGCAGGTTGTTATTAGAGTTTGTATCTAGATTTTTTCTCTCCTGTGACTTTTTTTCAGTCTCCCTAATTCTGAGATTGTGTGTGAAAAGCTTAGCAACTCTGGGGAAGCTCTTCCTCCTCCTCTCAGCTGTCCTGTAATCATGCCCTGTGCATGTTAGCACACCCGCAAGCCTGTGGAGGAGGGACGTTTGCCATTAAAGGAAAAAAATGCATTGCTCATATGCACACTCATGCATTGGAAAGAGGGGAGATGTCCTGTGATCAAAAAAAACTGTAATTTCTATTCTCCAAATACCGAGCCTTTGCTATCTAGTGCTATCTTCAAAAGGTATTCTGGCTGTTCCTGTCCTGTATCCCCGTGCAAGCTGCATGTCCTGCAGAATCGATGAAGTTCTGCAGGCATGCATTATGGCACTCACACAGAGCTCGGAGAAGGATGAGCTCCATAGGCATAAAATTGCCTTTTCCTCTTTACCTTGATAGTTATTCTATAGTAACCGTATTGAGAGGAAAAAATATTTTAGAGAAACGTATCAATCTCACTACTCAATTGGTGTGTTAAGTTTTATATAGTTCATATGCTTCATATTTGCCAGATAGAAGCTGGGCTGGATGTCTGATATAGACACGTTAGTAGGTCTTTAGGCCAGTAAATACTGATTTTTATTTTTAGCTCTGTTGTCTTCCTCCTTTGTTTTTGAATGAAGTTGTTTCATCAGAAGCAGTCACTGAATTATAATCATGTGAAAAGCACTCGATTCAGTCAAAACTCAAGAGCATATGTTCTGACAGACATGGCTGGTGTCTGTTTTGGACTTGTAGAGAAAGGAAGCTGCGCTTCTGTGTTACTTTAGTCTCTGAATGCTTACTTTTTGGTACCCTGCAGTGCTCTGTCACAACTCCACAACACCCTATAGTGTAAGGTTGGTGGTCTCCTTTTGGTCTCCCCATACCCGCTGGAGACGCAGAGTGCTCCGTCCTGCTGAGCCGAGGACCACTGCAGCTGCTGCATCTCTTGCTCTTCTGGGTAATTCTCCGTCTTTTGCACAGCAGTGTAATTTCTCCCATGACTTCCACCCTGAATGACAGAGATGATCTGTTTTGTTCAAAAGTAAGGTTCAGGTTCAGACCAATGTTCTTTAAGTCGTGTTTAAGAGGAGGTCAAATGAGATAATGTTACCTTCTGTCCTTAAAAAAATCTATAAATGCAGCCAGTGAGGGGAAGTGTCTTATTCCTGTAACTTTAGGCATTGTCCTTAATCAAATTGTCAGAACAGAACGCAGGAAAAGACAAGCTCACAAGCAGCCTAACAACCTCTTTGACTTTAGTCTCTGAGTTCCCACAAATAGTTTACGAACTAATTGTCTTTAAAAGAGGAAAAACCTGTTACTAAGGGCAAGATGTTTAATGTGTTTCTGGTAAATATGCAATTTAATCTAATAGCGTTGTTCTTAGCTGTTAATATCCATGGATGACCTGTTTGGTATGAGCGTCTGGAAGCAGAGCTGTCCTATTAACCTGCCAGGGTGTCTGTTAGCCTCATTTTGAGAGCGATTTGGAAGAGCTTGAAGGAGATCATTGTAAACATCATAGCATGATGCCAGGGAAGCATTACCATGAGCATACTTGCTGCTTTTATTGCATGATCAATTGTTAGAAAGGTCGCTTTGTTTATGTTTTTTCATTAGACATCATACCAAGTTAAATAACATTTTGCCTCCCTGTGATATGCTGTTGGTAATTTCTGTTAAGCTGGGTAAAAGTTCAAACTGCTGAATTGGAGCTTTATCTCATTCTGTGGGTTACAAGCCACCTGAAGGATTTTCTCCCTAAAATAATATCCTTCCATGACTTGCAATGGAGTCTCCTGTTTTTAAAGTACCTGGGCACTGGGGGCCATGGAAATGGGTCAGTGGAGATGGGCCCTGAAGTCGCTGCTGTTGCCCTGCAAACACGAGTACAGCTAAGGATGCAGTGAAATGAGAAGCAGTCGTGCTGCCTGGCAGTGGTCAGAGGCCTCTCCACAGCAAGGTTTGGGGAGAGCCTAAGGACTGCCTGGCTGTTACCTGTATTGCTCCATGCTGTGTCATGTTTAAAGGCTATTCCATTTCTTTTGTCATATAGAACAGTCATATTCTCACTGCTTTTATCTGTCATGAGATGGAAATAATTATACTGAATCAAACTTCTTGGCACTAAATGCAGTATTTTGTCTCTTCAAGGATGCTTCCAGCACATACAAATTCTTGAGGAAGGTGTAAGAAACCATTGTCCTGGTTTCAGCATGCAGAGACTGTTTCCTTCAGGCATTAAATTTTTGGGGGTTATCAACCCTGTGCCCACTGCTGTGGCTGGTTGCTGTGGAGCTGAGGGCCCCACGGGTGCAGTGGGGTGCCTGTGTGTGCCCCAGCCCTGTGCCTTTGCTTGTTCCCCTGAGCTGAGGAGGATGACTGTTTACAACCCATTCTCTGGACACCACTAGTTATTTTCTATGTTTTCAACACAGTTCTCTTAAATCTCCTATCTAAGGTAATCAGTCTCATCTCTGAAGTAATCAATCAGTAATCGTTTTGTGTCTTTCTACTATGGCTCTCCATTTCCTTAATTACTTTTGTTGTTCATACAATTGCCCTTGGACAGTACTTTACCTATCAGGTTCACTATCGATAGCATATGATTTTTCTCCTCCCCTCTCCTACCTTACTGAAGTTGACCTGTTTTAATACCTGTGAAAAAAATCATATCCATGTAAATCTATTATTCGAAGAGATTTTATATTGTTGTATCTATAGATAGTTTTCATAGCTTGAACTAAAGCAAAAGTATAATTTAATTTTTTATTTAGAATTGCCACTACAGGTTGTTAAGTTGCTGCTTCTATAATGAAACTGCACCAAATGTAGTAATGAATTTAACAGCCAGATAATGCACCATAGTAGAGCGTAACAAGTCAATTTAGGGTTTGGTCTGAGGAAACACTGAGTGTTTTTTTTAAAAACGTTTCACAGTTCACAGCTGCAAACTATGGTGTCTTTACATATGACTCCAGGAATTAGCTAAATGTTTATGAGTTTAAGGACTTATTAGCAACTGCAAGAACCTGCTCTTTTATTTCTAAGCTAAAACTTCAGAGCAAAGTAGTATAAGTAAGCTTTTTTGGTTCTGAAATATTTCCAAACTGTGCAAGCAGCACAATTTAAAAATACTGCTTCCTCAGGTGATAATCTCAGGCAATGTATACTAGAATGATCGCAATGTATGTTTATCAATGGACCTTCTAATTTTCTCTAGTTCTTTCAGGCTTTGGAGAAAAGTTAAAATACCTGAATACTTAATTCAGTTGTTCATGGCTTCTCCGAAAACGTCTAAATACTAAAGTGAGCAGGGAAGTATACATGTATTGAAATTATGAGAGGTTCTGTATGATTCTAAAGCGAAGTCCATCAAGCTGAAAGCAGTGGGGGAAACCTAGTTGTTCTCAGAAGCAGCAGCATTTTAGAATTCTAGCTAATTTTTTTTTTTTTTTTTTTTTTTTTTTTTTTTAGGTCATGTTATGTATTCTTGTGTTAGAGAAGCTTCTTTTTTTTTTAAATACCTGATTCACTGATCACATAGTAACTACGTATTTCATAAATAAACTGAAATACACTTGTGGGCACATCCAAACCATAGCCTTGGTCAAAAAAATCAGTATGAATTTCACAGGCTAGGAAATGAGATGCACATGAAATGGTATGTTTCTAGAATGACACAGGAAACTTGGGAATAAATTTCAGAATTCATGTTTTCCAGTACAAAACAAGCCTTTTCTCTTCAGCTGTCTGATAACCTCAACAAAATGGAAGTGACCAATATCAGAAAGATTTATATGAGAATCCTTGTGCTTCAAAATATGAAAAGATCCTCAACATTGCAATTTATGCTGTGCATAAACATACAGCTACATTTCTTGCACTATGCTTTTCAAACCTGTTGTGAGGAAAGGAATAGCTCTAACATGTTCAAGAGAGCATTTCCAGGTGCAAATCCCATTTGTCTGTCACTCCTGTTTCTGCCATTCACAACAAAGACAGTTATTAGGCTATCAATTATTTTAAGAGGAGGTGTTATATATCCTTTTCCTAGTGATGACTTCATAACAAAAGCTAAAATCTCATTCTGTAGAGTGAGGGAACTCAACAATAAAAAAAAAGGCTTTTATAGCTTTCACAAATTGTACTGTTCTTGTAGGGACAGCTAATGCTAAGTGATTCTTGCTGACAATGACAGGCTGTTCTAGCCAACAATGCAGAGACTTACCTAAATCCCATCAAAGTCATTATTGTAAAATTTTCCCGCATGTTAAACACCTAAGCACATTTTGGCCACAAAAACTATACAGATTTTAGGCGCCTCTGAAAAATAATGTTCTGTATACAACAACGCAGGTAAGGTCTAAATTCCCTTCTGATATGTTAGACTAATTAATCGCTCTGGCTTATACTGTGAGAATTTGGCTTGATACTTTACCTGAAAAACCGGAGACTGACTTAACAGGGACAGCCCCAACCCAGAGCAGCAGTAGTCTCCAAACAGGGTCTAGGCAAAAGTTATCTGGGGTACTACTGGGATAGCCCTGGTGTGCCTGGGGTACCTTCTAAGCTGTGCCGTGTTCCTTAGGGTGACTGAAGCCCTCGGAAAGCCCACCAGGGAGAAGAGGCTGAGAAATCCTGCAGACTTTCATGTTTTCTTGCTTTCTTCAGCACAAGTGGTCACAATTCTCTCATCTTCTGTCACCTTGGGCAGGTCTGGGGGCTGCCTGTGTGCTTCTGCAGCCTTGCTAGGAATGTCCAAAAGTAAAATGCTGTCCTCTTTAGGTTTCCTCTTAAAATGAGAATAGGAGGTGGATGGTCAGCGTTAGAATGTGCATGAGGATTAATTTGAAAGATGCTTCTTCTCTGGTGTTAAGCTTTAAATTACTCTTTTAAATTTATTTTAGTCCTTAGCTCCATGGATAAAGACATGTTAGTTAAAACTTAAAAATGTTTCCTATCAAGGGTCTCACTTAACAGGCTGCTTTTCAGGGAAGAGGAAAATTTTTACTATCTGTCCATTACTCTGAATGCTTGTGAAGGAGAAGATTAATGTGCTTTTCATGTTTGGTCATCATAGGGGAAATAGTTGCTGGCGATTTCTTGATAACCTGGCTCAGGGTTCTTCCCCATTTGATCTTGAAATGGTTGTTTCCTGAAGGTGGGGAGAAGGATATATTTTAAAATTATGGAAATATTCATTGACAGTTGTACAGTAATACTGAATTTGTGATGAAGTTTTAATGATTTTTTAATTTTTAAATTGAAGATAATTTCCACCTATTTTCAAAATACACAAAAAGACATGCCTTCTGTACCTTTCAGCCCTCAATTAAAAAAAAAAATCTGTAGGTTAAACAATAACATTCTCTTCATTTGGAAAATGAGGGAAACCCTGGAAAGGAGACAAAAAGCATCCTGTTAGACACAAAATGAAATTCCTATATGAAAAATGGGATGTTCACTTGGTTTTAGCTACAGGTTTATTAAACTTTCCCATATAATTAAAAAAATCCTTAAAAATCATATGTTTCTAGTTTGCTAGCTGTGGGATTGATATCTGTAACTTGACATTATCAGGAGGAAGTGGGAAAGGCTCATCATTCCCTCTGTCATTGTCATGTGAATGGAAAGAGATGGAACTTCAAGAGTTGATAGGTTATAACAAGGGAGAGGATCCCTGAGCTCTGAGCAATGGCATGGGGTGCACAGAGAATGCCGGGGTTTCTTTCGCAGGCTTACCAGGTTCACGTACTGGGGCTTGTTGCGGGGAGCACAGAAAAGCATTGAAGACGGCTGTATCTTAATGGATATTGAAGTACTGCTGAAAAAGCTATTCAAAGTATAAAATTGTTTCATGGAATTTGCAAATATCATATAAATGATCACCCTCACCCAAAGGCTGTTCCCATCAATATGCTCATGAGCAAAGGTGTTCTTTTGTTAGCATGGATTTTTACACAACAGTTGTACAAATCTTAATCATACAGACAGTATTTTGGAAGCAACTGTAATCTGCTCTCGGATACCTCTCAACTCCTCTAAGTATCTGTATATCTTTATAACAGTCATGAAATAAAGCAGTTGAGATGAAAATGTGGCATGATAAATGTGCAGCTGAGCAGCAGGTGAGGGAAGAAGCAGAATATACTTGAAAGCAGGAAGGATAGTGCATCAGAAAATACTTTGTTCATACGCTTTGACAATTACTTTATTTGAACTCTTTCTGTGAATGGTTGTAAGTGCTCAGTGTTTTTCACCTTTCCCTTTAGTAACACCTGAAATAGGAGATTTGGACATATTTTTTCTACTGAATTAAATAGAATGGGCATAAGAATTAATGTAGCATATGATGCCCCAATTTCTCTGATACACCTCTGACATACATATGTTCGTGTACAATACACATGCACGCTGTTCCGAGGTTAAAATGTTCCACTTTGTAAATTATTAATCTCTTTCCATTCATGTGTCAGATTTGTCTGAGCAGTGTGTGACACGGAAACTGTGACTATGATAATAGTTTGGGGAGAAATAAGTTGATAATCACTTTCAAAGAACAGTAGGGATGCCGATTTAAATAACTACTGGAAAACGCTAGTATTCTCCCAAGCGTTTCAATACTGTGTGACACAATTAACAAATTTAAGTATATATTTGCTTAATATGCTACTTAGGATCTGGAGGCCATATTTATTTTCGAAAGAATTATAAACCCTCCAGGGAGTTTCTTTGGGACCTGCAGTTCATTTCTCTGAAGCACTGAAGAACTCTTTTCCCTGAAAAAGCAGCGCAGTTAAGATGTTGGGAGGGATCTAGCACAGTCAGTTTAATCGTTATACCAAGGAAATGTTCAGGAGCTGTGGCCTCCATGCAATGCTGCAGCTGTGAAACGCAGCTCAGAATAAGACATGAAGCTGTAAAAAGGGAGTGCAGGGTACCAATGTCACCTGTCTGGGAGCAGAGACAGCATTTGCGCTTGGGCAATAACAGTAAGCACAGCCCAAGGCCATGAGCAACTGCTCCTCCCCTTCGCGCTCTCCACAGCGATGGGGCTGCTCG
Source organism: Phaethon lepturus (assembly GCF_000687285.1). Classification (NCBI taxonomy): domain Eukaryota; kingdom Metazoa; phylum Chordata; class Aves; order Phaethontiformes; family Phaethontidae; genus Phaethon; species Phaethon lepturus. The sequence goes on along the minus strand of NW_010515063.1, from coordinate 42,936 downwards.
CAGTGACTCTGCAGGCTGGTTTTGGATTGTCTCTTTCATGCTTTGCAAATTATTTTTTGCAGCTGTGGAAACCTTCCAAATTCCTCAATTAGTAACTGCCTTTTTTCCATCTCCTTGGTCCTAGTGTCTCCTTGTAACCCAAGTCTCTTTCCTGCTACAAGTACTGCCACCTTCCACCATATACAGCAGTCTCTATTTAGAAAGTTAGCTTTGCTATGATAGACCTTACAGGGTGATGTTCTCCATCGCCTATCTCCTGTTCTTGCCTGGATTCTCGTCCTGTTTTTTTTGTGTGCTCGTCATGACATTGCAACTTTGGCAGTATCCATTGTAGACACAGGAGCTATTTTCTGTATCACACCCTCTGGAAGGCTCCAGAATGTGAAAAATTACGGCTTTGGAGGCAGACAGAAACAAAGGAGGCATTGAATGCAGGAAAGGACTTTCTCGCTCCATCTCACCAAAAGACCCATGCCTTGTGACAGTGGTATCAAGGCAGCAGATGGCAAAGTGCGAACAGCATGGGAAGTCATCAGGAATCCCTGGAAAGAGTATTTCGGGAAGCTGCGTGGCAAATCAGGGGACATTACTGCCAGTACAGAGTGCAAGGCAATCATCTGTGTAGCCATAAAATAACCTTCACCTTTTCTGGCGGAGACTGACACTGCAGTAAACAAGCGCAAACTGGGAAAGGCACATGGTAAATGTTGCAGATGAAGTCATAAAAGTCTGGCAGCCATGCAGTTCATGTCCTTCATAAAAATCTGTGAAGAAGCAAATGGGAAGCCAGGGACTGGCCAAAGTACCAGTGCAAATCAATCTACCTTTCACCATCTCAGGGAAGAAAAAGCAGACCTGAAAGACCTGCTGAGCAGATCTCTTCTCAAACAAAGATAATGTGCTGCCACATGTTACTGGAACTTGCAAAGCAAGATGGGGTCCAAGAACATTGAGTGAGTTGGGGACTGGTAGAGGAGGAGAAAAAGGAATTTTTTTTATTTTTTTTTTTTTAACTTGAGGTATCAGTAAGCCCGGGATAATAATTCAATCATCTGCTCTCTGTGAATCTTCAGGGGTCTGCAAGCCAGTTTGGGACTGTTATGCACACACTGAAGCAGTTTGCTGTGGTACTGGATCTGTGTACTGCTGCCTGCATTTGTTTATTTTTATTAAAACTTCCAGAGGAAACACTAGTAGACATTTCACAAGGAATAAGAGGAAATATTTCTTTGGCTTTGGAGCCAGTAAGGAAAATCTTAAACTGAATTAGAATTGATTTCTTTTGTCATGAGACAAATATCTGTTTCATCACTTAGTTCTTCATTGGAGGTTCTCTGACTGAGACCCTAAGGATGGAGGGGAGGGAGGTGGACACTTCCTTGGAAATAAGTGGATGTGCTCTAGGAGGACCAGCTCCCAGCCTGTGGCATGGGAAGGCAGTGTGGGTTCACATGCAGGGAGTCTGCAGCATCACAGGGACCAGAAGTGGCTGGAGAGCAGGAGCCAGCGTGGAGCCTGGCCTCTTGGGCTGTGAGAAGTTACATGCAGCCTGGACTGAGACAAAGCCAAGCTGAAAGAAAGAGTCTGCCTTGTGAGGACACAGCTGGCAGGGGAGGGTTGTTTATAAACCCTTTTTATTTTGTTCTGTATTATCTGGCCACCTGGAGTTTTATTTCAAGTGATTTAATAAAAGTTGGCTTTTCTGATGGGGGGAAAAACCTTTCATTTCAGTGTTCACTACAAACAAAAGATTAGCAGGTCCTCCACAGCACTCTTGGAATCTCAGGCCCCTTTCACTGCATGTATAAGAAGCTGCTATGCTGGTGCAAACCCAGGCACACGTGTTCACATCCCACGCCAATCTGCGTTCACTGTGCAGTGGCCTTTACTTTCCAGCTTTCTAGTGGCATCTCAGGCTCCTCAGGTAGGTAAGTGAGACAGTCTTTTTACGGTTTTTGAGCAAACTTCACAATGACCACCTAGACATATGTGTCAGATGGTTTTGGAGCTGAGTTAACATGTCTTTTGTGCTGGAGGATGGACTTTGTTTCTCTCTGTCTCTTTCTCTTGCTTCTGGGTTTTTATTTCCACGCACTTCCCCTGTCCCCAGGCTTTGCAATAGTGCAGCGAATTTAAGTGACCTGAGCAATATGATGCAGGGCCTGGCAGAAAGGAAAGAAAGGAGGAGAGTCCCATTTCTTCCAGTGGTAACAAGTTCTTAGATGAAACTACATCTTGATCAGCTGTGCTTTGGTTCTGGCTTTGATTTTTTTTTTTTTATTTTTTATTTTCTGAAACTCTAGGGGGAAAAGTAATTAAGCCTGCCACCGGACAGGGTGGGGGGAAAGAGGAGTCTGCTGTTCTCTGTGACTTTCTAGGCTGTAATCTACTCTGTAGGATTAGCAACCTATCACACACTTCTGTAATCTCTGGGTTGCTGATTGTACAAACTTTTAGTGCTTCTATTAGACAGGCATAGGGTGAATCTCATCTTCCAAAGTAGCAGTTCTTGCACAGGGAATTGAAACTTCATCTCTCTGGAGGAACTGAGCTTGCTTGTTAAGTGATCCTGTGGGGAAAAGCTGCTGAGCAATTTGTTGGGAGGAAAGACAAAACCTCACAATTAACTCTCAGAGGATCACATTTTTTGGCTCTTGGCCAATGTTTAATAGTAGGTCAAGCTTGATAGAGCTGCTTCTCTGCCCAGAGCTGAACTGGTAAGTCAAAGCCACTACTCTTTAACAACTTAATTTTTACTTCAGGCTTGGGGACAAATCACAAAGGAACACCAGTAATTGTGCAACAGCTGTCATGGGAGGAAAAAAAAACAAACCACCAAACCTACTTTGTAAGTCATGGCATCCTACTTCAGGAAGCATAAAACTTGCAAATGTGGCTATGGAGCAGAATTACTCATAATTCTGAGTTTTCTTTCATAAAAGGAAATCCAACTAGTTGTTGAACGACAGTTATTCCGCAGATGTTTGGTTGGCTGCAGCTACAACACAGTTCTGGAAGTAAGGGAACATATCTCATGTGCTGTGTACACAATTCAAATGACATGTTTAACTTGTCAAGAAAAAGGATTTTGAGCATAAGGCAAAATCAGTAAAATGGTTCTTCTGGGACATTTTTGGAAACAAGGCTAAGCTTCCATAAAAAAAAGAAAAAAAAAAAAAAAGCTTTTGCTTTTACATCGCTGGATTTGGAGGAGATGAGAGAAAAACTGAGCTTGCAGAGTTGCTTGTTCTCAGGCTGAAGTGTACAGACATGATCGTGCTTTTCAAAACAAGAAGGAAAAGCAAGGTTGTGCTGCCAGTGGGGAGGTATAAGCTGCGTCTGTGAGTTAAAAGAGCATTATCTGTGGTAACTGGCAGGGAACTGCAAAAAGAAGAGAACAAACAGAAGTTGAGCTAGAAATACAAACTGTTAGAAGGCGGAAAGATTGAGTTGCATCAGAGCTTACCAAATGTCTCAAATTTAAATTGTAAAGGAAAAAAGAAAGCAAAGATGCAAACCTTTCCTGCCTTCTCCTCTCAAACAACTCTTAGTTTTTGAGGGCATCTTGGTCTTCATTCCGCACTTTTTGTTCTCTTGCATAATAATCCGTTCAGGGTGAATTACTGTGCCTGAGAAGAGCTCGGCTCTAGTCCTTCAGCTGTTAAATAAGCAGAAAGTTGGGTAACCTGGTTCCTTGTCAGTACTTGCGCATGGTACAGAAAACACCACTTGGACAGATTCTAGCAGATCACCACTGCCTAGGGAAGAGAAGCAAAGGGAGAAATTGAGTTTGTGAATGAATAATTGCCATGATGCTGGAAATGGTTGACATAGTCAAAGATGGATGTGAAATTACTTTCCTCTCATCTTCATGCAGGAAAATTCATTTTTGCCTACATACAGCAGAGCAGCTTTGAAGCAGCTTTTCATATGCTATATAAATATGTATGAAAAAATGTTTATGACAAGATTAATCCCTTTTTGCATCTTAGTCTTGCAGGAGGCCTCAAAATGGATTTCAAATGCCAATCAGAATATTTATACCTCTACTTGAACTTTTTATAACATCCCTTCACCAAAGAGGGAGGGAAGATAGCATTTAGAACAAAATACTGGCTCCAGTTGCATTGCTAAATATGAACTCTTCCTGCCTCTACCTCTTAAAGCGGTGTGTATACTATGGGTATGAGTTAACAAAGTTCTCCATGGGCTTTTAATTTCTTTCATTTTCTCTGGTCTTTGCAGTAGGTAATACTGACCCAGATCCCTTACCCAGTCAGTCCCTTTTCCCAAGTTAGGGCAACATTGTAAGTCCTCTCCTTGGCTGTGCTTACATTCTTGTTTTCCAAGTTTGTTTGAACTAATTCCCAGAGAGCCTTTGAATGTGCTAACTGTATAGAATACATTACTTTGCCATCTGTTTCAGGAAAGACACTTTTCCCATTACATTCCTATCCTGTAACTATTTAAACTCTACAGTGAACTCTCCAAACTGCAGGTATTTCCAGCCTTGTGAGCATACTTCCTTTTGTTCAGCAAGAATACACAAGGAAAATTTTTTCTTCAACTCTTGCAATGTTTTTTGTTAGTGCTCTGATACAGGTGTTCCCATGATAGCTCAAGTTTAATATTAAACTTAACCTTCATCACTACTTACATGTTGAGAGTCCAAGTAAGAAACTTTATTTGAGATGCAGCTTTTGTCATAGAAAAAATTGTTTCGAGGTTCATCCTTTGCATAAAACTTGTGTCAGTACAAGTCAGCACATTCCCACTAGCACCTTCACAGGGAAGATCACGCCACGTTGGGCGCCAAAAAGGACTGTCGTGGTTTAGCTCCAGCCGGCAACTAAGCACCACGCAGCCGCTCGCTCACTCCCCCTCCCGCAGTGGGACGGGGAAGAGAATTGGGAAAAAACTCGTGGGTTGAGATAAACACGGTTTAATAGGACAGAAAAAAAGAAGGAAACAACAATGATAATACCAACAAAGGAATGTACAAGAACAAGTGATGCCCAATACAGCAATTGCTCACCACCCCGTGATCGACAGCCCATCCCCGAGCAGCGATTTCCGCCCCCCGGCCAACTCCAGTTTATGTACTGGGCATGACGTCGTATGGTAGGGAATATCTCTTTGGCCAGTCTGGGTCAGCTGTCCCGGCTGTGTCCCCTCCCAGCTCCCCGTGCACCCCCAGCCTGCTCGCTGGCAGGCCAGCACAAGAAGCTGGACTGTCCTTGGCTGCTCAGCAGCAACCCAAAACATCAGCACACTATCAACAGCTTCTCATCCCAAATCCAAAACACAGTCCCGCACCAGCCTCTGCGAAGAAAACCAGCTCCATCTTGGCTGAAACCAGGACAGATATCTAAACTCATGCTAGAGCAGCCAAGGTCATGTAAGAAAAATTTGTTGTTTTCAGACGACTAAATATTAAATGAAAACATATTGCTGTGGGCAATTTTACAAATTCTTGTTGACTGGTTCTCAGCAGCAGATTGTTTTACTGTTAATGTCTCACCTGTCGTCGTGACTATTTGCAACAATTACTTACAGCTCACCAAAAATAGGTTCTCAAAAAAAAAACCAAACCCCAAAAAACGCAAAAAACAAACCTCCTGGAAATTAGTTCACCTTGCAAAGTTAGAGAATGAAAACATACTCAAGGTTTGCGTGGCTGGTGACTTTTTTTTCCCATGTCACTGGAGTACAGAGGAAGCTCAATATTTACTTAACTTTCTATCTGCATAAGAATTCTAAATGAAGATGAGATAGCTTCAAGCGTGCTATTTGGAACTAACCATATACTATGCTAGGAGGTTAGTATACAGGCGTGCTAAGGCAATAGATATTAATACAAATTAAATAAAATTTACTTCTTAGGCGTGCATGCCAGTTAATGATTTCTTCTGGTTTGTTCCCTGTTGGAATTAATGCAACCAGGATGTGCTTTTTCTGCAGTGCTCCAGTTGGGTACAGATGTCCAGTGTTGCTGCATGAATTGACTGATTATTACAGGCCTACTACTAAGTTCCTACTAATCTGCTCAGGTTTACCAAAAGTAACAGAGCAATATTGATTCAGGCCAACAATGGCTCTGTTCCCTGGCTGAACTATGATGCCTGTTAAACTCTTTTTATCTTAGCTGTGAGGTCTTTTTCCCCGATTCTCTCCCCCATCCCACTGTGGCAGGGGGGCGAGCAAGCAGCAGCATGATGCTTAGTTGCTGGTGGGGCTAAACCACAACATCTAGTAAGCTCTTGAAATAACTGTTGGCATTAAGGCCTTCATGTCTTAAGCACCCAGGCTTTTTGTTGTGGGTTTTTTTTTTAATCCTCATTGTAATGGTTTCGATTATTACAGACCATGACTAACTTGCATTTAGCTGAATAAGGAGGAAGATAGCGGCACGTGCATGCAGCTATGTAGGACCTAAAAGTAAAGCAGCACAGGCGAAAACCTTGCATGTGCTTCAGTGACCTGGGGGCTGCTGGAAGGGAATGTGGTGATTCCCCTGGGTTAAGGACGGAGGCCCTGGAACAGCTGTTTGATCGGGTGGCTGTCAGCATGGTTGTGGTTACTTGCGGTTGGGATCTCACCCAGGTTCTGCTAAATGCATCTTGCCGGATGAGCTGTAGTCTGGGCTTTTGTAAAGCCAAATGTGTTGCACCAAATATCTAATTGGCAATAACAACTCCAAGCAATTAAATGTTTTGGTTAACTTTGTTTTAGATGCTTCCTTTCTGTTCTGGTTTCACACTTGAATTTTTTTTTTAACTTTCACTGATTGCTATGGAGCAAGAAAAGAAGGCAGTAGGAAATCATGAGGGGGGTAAAAAGCTCTTGTTTTTTTACTAGCCACTCTCAACAGATTTACATACAAGTAATTTTTCAGTTTTTCTTGTGTGTATTCCTGGAGAAAAAGGCTTGGAAGTGGATTCTAAACTTTTAAAAGACATGCAGGGAGAAAGCTTACTGGTAAGTGAGCTAAAGACAAAGATACCAACAGGAAGCAGCAGTGTTGTGGAAGGTTGACTGCTTGAGTGCTTGCGGTCAGGCAAGGAAAGAAGGTGCTTTGGGGCAATACTCTGTATTAATACCTGCTGCAGCCTCTGTCTTTCTGGACTGAATCAGACTTCAGGTTGCAAAACACCTCCCTTCAGGTGCAGCTATCCGTTTGTATGGGTGCAGAACCTTTTTTAATAAGATGCATGGCCCTCCAGTCTTAAAAAAAAACAAAAAACAAAAAACAAAAAACAATGAAGTTACTCAGATTTAAGCATGTACACAGTTTCTGTCAAAGACTGACTGAATTTCTGTACTCTGTCACTGAAACGCATTTGAAATCATGTCCTGAGTGATCAATGGCAGTAACGATACTTCTAGAAAACCATTATTTTCTGGAATGTCAGACCTTGCTTTTCTATAGTTTACATGAGGGATACAGGTTTGCACTAAAGCAGAGAAGCAAGAACGAAGGTGTATTTTCTCTCTTCATTGTTGTTCCTCTTCCTCTCCAGTAACCATGTTTATGTAGGATCTTTTCTGTTTTCTTGGTGGTGTTGATGCAAGTTGTAAATTTGATACTGAAAGGAATTCAAGTATGAAATATCTAAAACCTGACTCTGGGTAATAAGGCATGCCAGAACCAGCTCAGCTTCTCCAGAAATTCCTGACAATATACACAGTACTTCAAAAGTAACTTAATCAAAATCCTTCACTAGGTACCAACCACTCCAGTGTACAATAAACAGTTTGTTAGTTGAGAAATTATTTGTTTTTAACTGTTTTGGAACAACAATATTTCCTGTGAGGTGTAAGGTGTTTCCAGCACACCTGCTGGCACGAACCCAGTAATAGATTTATAGGCACAATCTAGCCTTGTTACTTTTAAGTAATAGTGGTTAATAAACATGAAGTAATGTAAGTAATTTGTCTAGTAAAATAAACTATGAACACTTTAATCCATATATCTTAATGCTGAATTTAAAATAAAAAGGGTACTCTACAGTGTTGATTTAGAAGTTTTAACAAATAAAAAAAAATTTAAAGAGGGATTTTCTAATTGTATATTTAGATGTATGCAAAGCGTGGGATTTCCTCAGAGAACCCTGTCCCATTTGTTTTGTGTTTTCCCCCTCTCCTTGATCTAAAATATTGTGATTTAGGTTCAACATGGGTACAAAATCAGTCGCTATCTATTGACCAAAGGTATTGAGATTGAAACATTGCAACTCTTGCTATGTACAACCATAGAAATGCCGAAGTGGGAAGACACTGCTGGATGCTATCTGGTCCAGCCTTCTCTTACAAACAGCCTTAGGGGAGGTTATTCACGGTTCTGTCAAGCCAAGTCTAGAATATTCCCAGCAAGGGAGATTTTGCTGCTATATGACTTGATTCCACCCCTGTTATGATGTCCACATATTTTTGCTACCAATCTAGATTAATCTCTCAGTTAACTAGTACTGAGAAGACTAAAAGACTAGAAATTAAAAGATAAGTATAAGGAAGAGGTTAGGATTTTCTGTCAAAAGATGTTCCTGGAAAATGTTTTTCATTTTTACATCCTTCAGAAGTGTTATCCTGTATATTCTTTACATTTTCTCTAGAAACCAAATTAAATATTTTGATTTTTTTAATGAGTTTCTGGTTTTCCTATTTAGAAAGTCATAGAAACTGGTTGGCTCTGACTTTTATTGATAACAGTGGGTCTTGGCTCGAGGGCAGTGTGTTCAGTACCTAGATTATCCACTCTTTCAAAAGTTGCTGGAAGTTCCCTTTGGATCAGCAGTTACTATGGCTGTTGTGAAAGGAAAGGGAGACATACTTGGTGTTTGGACATCACCATAAGCTGTAGCTTGTGAAGGGAGGTTTCCCAGGGCGCCTTTAGCGCAGGGAGCGTGGTTCTCCACTGATGTCTCCAAAACGACACCCTCGTGCCTGTCCGGTGCTTCCCATGCATGGACACTGTGCACAGGGTTTTCTCAGTTTCTCAAACTGTTGCATGGAATTTGGTATCTGTGCAACATGTTGGTATGAATGCCTTGTACCCTGAAGTCCTTTAGTTGTGCATAGAGCAGCTGTGCTATGGGCAGCAGCAATGAAAACTTCTTCCCCGTACATGCCAGCGAGCCAGTGGCTCGGCTTCAAAGCACCATCTGTAAGAAAGCAGAGAAGTTGGGATTCAAGCAGCAGCTGCAAAATGTGGGATACTCACAGTGCCAGGATGTAGGAAATCATGGCAATAGTTTCAGGGTCTTTAAAAAAAGGCAGGGGGTGGCATTGGAGTAATTCAGAGGGAAGTGAGAGGCTTAATAAGAAAAGTTATCAGTTTAGGCTTTTTTCCAATCAAATTTTATTATTATAAAGAGATCCACTTGCTCAGTTACTGTGTCTGCTGTAGTTAACAGAAAACTATTAATGATTTTACAGCTGCCTTTTAAAACAGGAGGTATTTTCTCTCTACTGATCTGTTTTATACTTTTCTACAAAAAAATCTGAAATCTGTATAACTTCCAGTTCATTTTGTGATTTCCCCATTGATAGAGATAGTCAAAATAAAAACTCCTTTCCCCTGCTTCATGAAAGGAATAATCTTAAGGGTTTTCATGTTGAATTTATTTTAAAATGTTTGGGGATTTTTTCTACCGAGTATATATCAGGGGAAATTTATGAGCAATTTTTTAGATAAATCCATTTCTACAAATTGAAAACTCTTGCATCCACTTAACAATAACAATATTTTTCATAAGAAGTAACATTACCTGCCCAAATTGGGAATATTAACAAGTTTGTGATAGTAGGAAGGTTGAAAAGTGCATTTCCTAAGAAAACAACTAGCTCTGCTGCATTGTTTAGATCTCCAACAAATGATTGAAATTAGTTGAACCAAAAATGGTAGCAGTATTTTATTTATTGATCAACACTCCACAGTTTTGCACAGAGAGTTTGAGCTACCGATCAGCTTTTCACAAACAGCCTTGATACTGAAAGCTCCCCAAATGAAAGTAGTACAAAATCCCTGCAGAAGATACATCACTTGTAAAGACCACCCCCTTAGGCTTTTTTATTTTTCCCTTAAAAATTGAAGGTAAACAAAGTGCTTTTATTGACAAGATTTTTTTTTTTTCTCTGTTGCATTGGCTCAGATCACCAAAAGGACCCCTCTGCTGCTTGTTTCTAGGGGGAGCTTTCAATATGACATCTGGCTAATGTGTTTCTCAGTTTGCCTGGCATTCAATAAGCAGGCAGGGTTATCAAGTACTCATTTTGCTTTCTTTTTTCTGAGAGTGTCCCCTGGGCTTGTAAATATAAACTTAATCTAGTACTGACATGCCATTAGAAGTGAAAGGGAAGAAATTAAAGAATCTGCAAAATGAGGAACAGCAGAAGATTTTGTAAGCCCATTTTACTTTCACCAAGAGCTAAGTGTAAGAAATGTAGTTTAGATTATTTTCCTCTCGTTTTTGGGTTCCCTATCCTGTCAAAATGAGTTTCACTGATATTATACCAGTTGTACCAAAAAACCAATCCTCTACATGTATTTCTACTTTATTGATCATTTCATTCAATCTGATTTCTTGTTGAGAACATAGGAGACAATGGATTGATGAGATGTATAAACAGTATGAATGAGACTAATCAACTGTCCTCTTGAATGCATAAAACATTCTGAATTTGAATCAGTGTATCTTGCAGTGTGTATTAATAGGGCACCCCTACTTTCATATTTCCTGATCAGAAAGGAAACAATCTGTTTTCATCAATTTCAGAGCAGAACAACGCTATTTTCTAAGCTGTAGTAGCAGTGTATGATTAGCCGTTGGCAAAAAATAAAAATAGCTTGTAGAACTTTCATTGAACAATTTGTGTTTTAATAGACTTTTTAATAGGAAAGGAAATTACCCAAATATTGTAGTAAATGAATAGACTAGGGCCTTTTTTTTATTTACTTTTGATTTCCAAAGCTGATTAAGATAGAGCTGGATCACTGTGGTGTATGTGGAGGCCCTTCAGGGAAGTGTCTGCATCAGGAGGGTGAATTTCACAATTTCTCACACAGGAGCACCCAACCTACATTCTTTCTGAATGTCACAGAGCTGGGGGTTGTGCTCTGGGTGCTCACCCGATGCACGTCAGCTGCTTGGGCTGGGGTGGAATTCTTCCTTCCCTCCCATGTGCCCCAAAAATGGGTGCAATATGGATGCTGGGTTCTCAGTAGCAACTATTTCCTATGATGGTTATATTTCTGGTGCATCACCCTACCTGCTAATGCAGATAAAACCAGTCTGGGTTTAACTTCAGACCAGAGATGCAGGACTGAGCAGGATCTGATCAAACCAGAGCCCTTTGCTGGGGAATTTATAAAGCAGCAATATCCCACTGGTTTTACTGGTTATTATCACATTCCTCAAAGGCTGTAGGAACAAAAATGTACTATACCCTTCAGTGCGGGGGGAGCAGTGACTTCAGGCAGGTTGTTTCGATAAGCTACTTGCCCTATAGTTATCCACATCTTGAGGCAGACTATTCTAAACTGGCTGTTTCTTGGCATCATTTTTTGTTAGCACAGATTTTTCTCCTTCTCTCTGTTCTTGTGCTGCAGCTTGGACAACTTGTCTTACAAGTTTTTTTTTTAATCAATTCCAGAAGTGCAAACCCATTGACTTGTTTGTTGCTTTTCCCCTCAAAGTTTATGATTTAATCCATGCATTCTCTAGAGTGTCTGTGTGGGGTTTTCCTTGGTCGGTTTTAATTCATTAGTTTTCAAGGCAGGATAACCAGCACCAGAAGAAGTTTCCAGATCAAGCTGTAACATCCTGGAATAAAATAACCTGGCTTCATACCTATACTTGAGTAGTGGCAGCAGGCTTAAAAAACCCCATGAACCTGTTGTATTATTTGCTAATTGTTTCTTTCATATATCATTGGGATTAATTTAAACTAGAAATGTCATTTTGCAGATCACTTGAGCAAGCTAAACAGCCCTGCAGATATGGAATATGAATTAATGAATCTATTTCTATTAGCATATTACATTGTCACTCTAGTACCCTTGCATCTTCCACATAAAATCAATCACAGTACCAAATCTGCACTGGACTTCCTAGAAATCACTGCAGGGGGACAGCCAGGAGGATCACCTAATCCATCTGCTATCCTCCAGGTGGATAAAATGTGCCTAGGCATTTCTGACAGAAGTAGACTTTGGAGAAGTCTGAAGTGAATTCCACAAGTCTCTGCAAGTAACTGAAGTGGTGTTGGTAAGTCCTTTGCATTTTGTTACAGTTCCTGATGTTTTATGTGAATCTCTTTTGTCCAAATTTAGCTAATTTGTGCATTCTTCCAGTGGAAATGGAAAACAATTGATTGCTGTCCTCTTAGCAGCCTTTTTTTGTCTTGGAAGGCCATATAACATTCAAGTTCTCTCTTTTACAGAAAACTGTTTTTGTTCAGCTGTTGTTGAAATGGTGTTCTCTAAGTTATTACCCCTTTTTTTCATCTTCTGTGAACTCACCAAGAAATCTGTTTAGAAACTAGTGTCAAAAACTGGGCACAGCCATCTGTGACACTTAGCAGGCACCCTTTCCTCACAGTTGGTCACCGAGTTTGTGATCAATGATGTCCCTCTTGGTTGGTATTACTATTTTTCTTTTTATATCTGTGTACAGACCTTTTACTTTCTAAGCACTGTACCCTAGGCATGTCTTCATTTCAGTTATCTCTTTTGGTTTTGAACGTTTTTTCCAATTTGTCAGATCAGTTTGAAGTCTAGGCTTGTCCTTGAAATTTCGTGCAACCACTCCTAGTTTTCTGACCCTTTTAATTTTTATAGTTGTTTGATTCTATCATCTCAGTCGATAAAAAAATTATTGGGGGGAGTTGGGCCTGAGGCTGAACCTTTTTCAAGACCACATTTAGGTCTTCCAACTTGACAGCAAACTCGTGATAACTACTTTTGAAGTACAGTCTTCCAAGAGCTGTATCATGAGTTGCTTAGGAGACTGTTACCTGAGGCAATGCCAGAAAGCCCTCTTGAATTCAGGGCGCGTCATAACTGCTGTGGTACCATGTCTGCCAGGCCAGTCACCCTGCCAAGGAAACTAAAATAGCTCGATGTGGCCTGTTCTCAGCAAATCTGTTGTCTCTTTATTACATTGTTATTTGCCAGGTGCTTATAAACTGTTTAGCAAATTATCTTTGTGACTGTGGTGTCACTCGGTGTGGCTACGCTGAAGGTAATGAACAGCAAGCCAGTGCGCTGGGTTGAGAGAAGCCTGCAGAAGGGCTGTTTCATGACTGACTGCAGTGCGTGGGATCTGACTCTGGCTCTCAGTTTATTTGAATTATACATGTTGCTTTGTGCTCTTCTATCCTGCTTTGCAAAACACAGCATTATAATAATGTCCTGTTGTAGAAGAGCACAGTGAGGATTGCACTTTCCTGTTGTTAAATCTATCTTTGATTCCAGTTTTGGAATTTAGTAAACAATTTTGCATTTTAATAAAGTTTTGAATTTGAGTCATGTCTTTGAAAGGACATTAATTCTTGCTTTGCTACTAACTGGAAATTTTCTGGAATCCACCTTTTTTTACTTTTGTAATATTGGCAGCATGGATGGTTTTACTTGGCTTCAAATTTTTGAATGCTGTACTTCTGCTAACAGGAAAATCCCTAATAGAAATTTTTCTGTTACTCAGCTTGAGAATAAGATTTGATTTCTTCCCTAAGTAAGGAACCGACAACATCCTAAGCACCTGTAAAAATAACTTTTGTAAGTCATTCAGCAACGAAAGAGATTCTTAAAATTATATTTCTCTATGTGAAACAAGATCATCTTATCTGGAATATACTGAGTTGGAAACAATCAAACTTTCTTTTCTACTATGCCCAGAGTATATTAGAAATGTGAATTGTTGAAATGCGAATTGAATTTTGTGTAAGAAAGACTTCGTGTTATGCAAAGCAAATTCTGTTCTGGCATTGAACCTACCTGTTATGTCCCAGTTGAACAGCAAATACTGTTTATGTTCAATTTCTCTTGTCAAGGATTTTTTCTTTATTATTTTTATAAACACAACATCTGCTGAAACTTGTATTAGTCTTTTTTTTTTTTTGAGCTCACATGCAATTGGAATTGAGCTTTTTTCCCATCTGAAAAAATGAGCCAATGAGCCAAATCATGAAGTTTGCAGAAAACACTCTAGATAATAGCTGAAATATCTTAGTTTCTTTTTGTATTTTTTGTCATTTTTTAAAGGAAATGCATACATGAAAACAAAGTGAAAATCTTGCTATTCCATGAAGAGACATGCCAATGTCTTTTCTGAAGTGGTGCCCATCTTAGTAGACTAAAAGACAGAACAGCCATGGACCACATGAAATATTCTTCATCTCAGTGTTGTCATAAGTTGCATCTGGCTTACGGCAGAATCCAAGTGTTAAGATTCCAGTTTTTCTGTGCCTATATATATAGTGGAAGGTGATTAAGAAATTATTTTGTGTAGTCCTTAGTACTCTTTGTCCATATGCTACTGCATGCAAATGATATTGTATTATCACCATGAGAAGAGCAGATGGGCTGGTTCCTTTTGAACAGCAGTAATTCACCATGTTTCTGACTTTTCCCCTATGAAATTTGTACTAGAAATGTTGTCCTGGAGTAATAAACTTGGAGCCAGATGGAGCTACCATTTGAACTACACAACCTTACACCAAAATAAGTTCTGGAAAATATTACAGGAGTGCATTATTTTTAGAAGTAACAAATGGGGAATTTAAAAGTAGCAAATATGGTGGTATCGAACTATATTTCACGCTTACCGATTTATCGCGGTTTCCATTACAAATGCATTTTTTAATGAAAATCTAGAAAAATCAATACAATCTCCAGGAGAAAAAGATACGATCTCACTCTCTCTGCAAACTTGCTGCAGTGGCATGTACTTGTACAACTGACAAAAGCAGGGGAAGGGGCCGCTACAGGCTCCTAGTGTAAGATTGACTTTCTGTCCTTGGGAAGAATGGTGAAACCCGACCTGTGCGGGGATGGACCCTGACCAAAGGCAGGGAAGTGAACTGCAGGGCTGTCTCCTGCCTCAGGTGCTGTAAGCCAAGTTGGAGCACCGGCACTGGAGGCATCTCTTAGTTTCTGTTTATCTTGTGCAGGCTTCAAAGAGCTTCTCTCTAAACTGGAGAAAACATTTTTTAATTAGCTGACTAACTTCTACCCTCTGAGACAACTATTTGTCGTTCCAACATGGCAAACAAGAAGTTAGGCTTTTATTTTCTCCAATTTAAACTTTTCTTTAAGGCTTCCTTTTATGTTACAGATTATTTCAAGTAGTCCTAAACCTTGACTGTTTCTCTGGCACTTAGGAACCCCAGGAAAACAACTTGGTAGGTCAGACTTTTGGGTACCTTTAATCAATGACAAGTTTGAAAATCCTAATGTCTTGTTCCTGTTTCACAAACTGTCAGTATCGCATTTGGAGTTGACAGTGGTTTGTCATACACGTCAAATGCTTTGGAGAATTGTCAGTGCAGCTTATACCCATTGCAGAAAGTTCTGCTCAGTCTCTTGGTCTTATGGACAATACTCCCTTGTGCTTGTGTGTGTGTATATATAGCTATACATCAGTTTAATTTCTAGTGCAGTTTTCTTGGAAATCTCCCAATGAATTTCTTTCTTCAAGAAATCAGTTTTCAAAGACTTAAGTTGAAAAAAAAAACAACTTTTAGCTAAAACATGTATGTGAGAGAGGGAGAGGTTTTACAGTAGGGTGAACCAGTCATCTGGAATGCAGGAGACTCAGGTTCAAGTCTCTGCTATGCACATTTCCCACTGCCCTGTTGGGAGAGTCCTGTAAGCATTATTTGTCTCTTTAGAATTAGGCCTGCCTTTTTTTTTTTTTCTCTCTTTTTTTTTTTTGCCTCTTCTCTCTTTTTGTTTCAGGTTTCTTCCTAGCTCTAAAGAGGGAGGCTATGATCTAGATTGCCTGCCTAATTTTTGGTTCAATGCTTGCAGTTTACAGTTCTAGATAAAAGTAATTTTCTCTAAAATTTCAGGAAATACTCCTTATTCTTTTAATTATTGTATTCCTACTGCATCTTGCAAAGGATTGTTGAAGTAAAAAGTTACTGTCTTATGGTTGGGTTTTTCCCCAAAATCAGAATAATAGCAAAGACCTTACTGTGCGTGTGTGCGCATCAGCGTGTACATATACGTGTTTTCTTTTCCTGCTTGTAAGCCAGCTTTCTCAAGCAATGTTTTGGGGAATGTGAAGCATGTGCTCATCTTCTGCTTTCTGATACAGACCTGAGCTGGAGCTCAGTAGGAACAGAAACAATTGTCAACTGATAAAGCAAATTGTTTTTACCAAGTTGGGGCCAAAGAATGCTGGAAAATGTGTTTAGCCAGAAAAACTCCATCCCTTAGCACAAGAAACTAGTTTTTCGCTATTCTTTGATACTGTATGCATAAATGAATGCCTCCTTTTTTTATTTCTTCCTGAGCATTTGAATAGTTTATTCCATAGAATATTTTATCTTCATCAGAAGTAGTTGAAATGGTTTCCTTTATAGCACTGAGTTGAAAAACATCATCTTGGTATGAAGCTTTATATTTCTCTTGTGAATGATTAACTTGATTAAATACATTTCATCTCACTTTATTTCCCATTTATCATAATTAAGCAGAACATATTTTTAATTAGAAAGAGGGATCCTTTCTTGCTTGGTTTCAGAAAACCCTATGAAATCATCTACAGGATGGTGGGAGCTCTGTTCTTCCTTCTGTTTGGATGCTGTTGCACTAAGTTTCAAATACTTCTCCCCAGCTGGCAATTCCCTTTCACCGATAAGGTTGTAAATGTCTCTGTTCTGTTTGTTTTCAGAATGAAAAGCCACTATGTGCTTAGCCCTTGCAGGAATTTTTAACATGGTCTTGTCAGACATCCAAAATACGACAGTTTGATTTGGAATTAAATAATTCTTGAAAGAAACGAGACATTCACAGGATAGGTCAACTGTGTAGTGTTCCAAATGTGTATTCTCTTTTTGCTTCCAGATCATTTTTGGCCAAAATAATTTCCTTTGAGCAGATCCAAAAGCTCAGCACTTTGCTAGGAACTAGTCTTACTTGAATTTCCATGAGTTCTCTCACATTTCCAACCAGTAGCCATTTTTTCATGCAGGATAATTCACCTATTGGTTGACAGTATCTTGCAGTTGCTTACCCCTAAAAACGGAACAGTTCTGTGAGGGAGGCAGTTTGTGTTAACCACAAACAAGTCCTGGTAACGATTTTTATTTTGGTGTTCACTCACAGAAAAATATTTACTTTCCTAATGTCAGAAGATGTTCTTGATGCTTAGACTTCACAGATGATAATTTGGAACTTCCAATGTGCTGCTTCTGTTGCTTATTGTTGTATATATTCTTGTCCTTTGTCAGGTGAAATTGCTTGCACCTTAAGCCTGCACACATGCTGCTATGCTGAGAATATGCTGCTATAATGAGAATTACCTGACTGTTTGTATACACAGTTACGGTGAAGTGTCATGTGACTTGCGTTGGTGTGGGATGTTGCAGTGAAGCCCTTTTTGGTGTTCACTTGTTAATTAGACTCCAGTTAACCACTTGCATTTCAGAGCAGGAGTACCAAAATATACTTTATGAAGAAGAGCGATTTGGAAGGCTGAGGGGAATTTTTTTTTCCTTGTGATCAATGAAAATTTCAGAATAGAAAGTTCTGCTGAGAACTGTCAGAAAAGCTGTGTAAATCCTCTTTTTGGATATTCACATTAAGTGAAGAAATACAGGAAACAAAAGACTCACAGTAGGCACTACAGGAAAATGCCATGCTAGAGGCAAACCAGCAAGGTCAACTTGAATCTGAACACAAGACTAAACTGCTTTCAGTCTCCTGGGACCACATACAGGAATCTGATATTGTAATTTAATCATATTAAAAAAGCTTAGTAACTTCTGGAATGCATGAAGTCACCACATGAGTTCTACACTCTGTTTACACTCTCTTGATTAACCCACCCAGAGGACCTGTAGTGTACAAAGCTGCAGCTTCTGAGCCCTTGTTAGCATAATGTGTGTTAACTTTTAAGGGGGCAAGATGACTAGGCAAGCAGAAGGTATCTGGAGAGTTTTTTTCCTCTCTCAAAAATGAGCTTAGCATATCAAGGACAAACACTGTGGTACAGAAAGCTCTCAAACTACTAAATCCTGCTTAACCAACAGAAGCTGTTTGGTGCTGTGGTTATAATCAATCTGTAAAGCCAGAAAACAAATACATGAATACAGTCGGAAGAATAGTCTAGTACTTGTCCTGTATTTTTCATAGGGTATGTTGAGAAAAGGGTGGGTTATAGTTGCAGATTCTGCAGTCAAGGGAGGGATCAAAGGAAAACCTTAGAGCCGATAACCATCATGGCATTCCTCTGAAGGCTGCTTTGGTCAGTTGAATCAAATTAATTTGTCCTGTTTGTGTAGTTGGGTGGATCAGAGTGCTCTTACCCATTAAAGAGTTTTGAATAAAAAACCTTCGGTATGGCCAGCAATCTTTCTTCCTGTGAAGTGGAAACAGCAATGTGTTCTGTAAAACAGAGATCCTGTTCCTGCAGGCTGTTGTGGGGCTGTCTAAAGGATGAATAACTTACAATAAACAAGTTAGTACAGACAGTGGAAACAATATAGTTACATTACAATGGCATTCTGCCTAGTCTAACATCTTCTTTCTCAGCAGAGCTGAGAATTAGCATTTGTGGAATGCTAGGCAAAAATAACTATGGCACAGTTTAGAACTCTCCAAGCTGAACCTTTGTAGACCTCTGTTGCTGCCTCTTGAAATACTTCCTAGGTCTTGGTGGAGTTCTGCCATTAGTGAGCCCTGTCTGGGGATGCAGGTATTGTAAAGATACTGTAAAGATTCAACCTGTAAAGATCCAACCCCTAAATCAAGGTGACCATGGGAAAAAGCAAATAGGACAAAAAAGAAAATTACTCTTTCAAAATGGAAAAATCTGTTTTTGGCTTTTACTTAAGTCAATGACACTATTAAACCTTTGCCAAACATCTCATGATGATTAAAATGTGAATAACTTTAAGAAAAAAGATAGTTTCTTTTAGAATAACATCATAGCTGTGTGTATACACACATGTTCAAAATATGTTCTCAGCTGTCATTGCTGAGCAGTCCAAATGCTTTATTACAACCACGTTATGTAATTAGGTGAATAATTACATTACTCTAAGTGCTATCATGGTCTGAGAAATGAAACAAACAACTGCAGAAATCACCTGTAATTATATAGTTCCAGCATGATTGAATATAATGCATTCTGTAAAGGTAATGTGCTAGCTTCTGTAAAATGGCCAAGTTACTACTTCAAAACTGCCTGTATTATCTAAAAGGACATGTCTGTCCCTCTCCTAACAACTCTTTAACAGAAAGTTTAGGCAATATAGTAGTTGTATTTGCTTTAAAACTGATCCAGTGAATTTTTAACTAACAGATATGCAATAACTAAAATTCACCTTAACTGTTAAGATAATTACTATATGCTTGCTATGGCATTAAAATACTGAATGTATTTCATAAATGCATAATTATGTTGCAGTTTCTTTTTGATATGTTTCTGCTTAATGGAGGTGTGAGTACTGTAATTATCAATAGTTATTAATTTCTTATTATTTCCTTGGGATTTTTTGGCATTTACTAATGTTCTATAATATAGTACAATACTTGTTCAATTAATGTTTGACAATTTTACATTTCCCTTACTGAATACATATATACAGTGTGCTACGAATAAAAGCATATGGTTAATGGAAAATATAACAAAATTTAGTTGTTCCTTTTGAGGTGTTTGGAATGGTGTTTCCCTGAAACAAATGTATGTTAATCAGAGATGAATTAATGCAAAGAAATGTGCTTAGCTTAAAGCTAAAATACATCTTTAAATGTGACAGAAGGAAATCAAGCATCATCTCTGTAAACTGAAGTCCTCAGTTTCACATCACACTGAAAAACAGTAGCTCTAGAAACAAACGCATTCAGAAAAAATATTAACAATTGAAATGATCCTCAAATATTCACATGCCAGTGATAACCATCTATTTTAAGCGCTTTTCTAACAAAAGCAAGTGAACTATTCCATTGTTAATTGCACGTTTAATACAGACAAGTGTACCCAGAGACACAGTTAATCTCGTGCTGCTTGCCATGCAGCCCCCATGGTCTGCAGCGCAGACCCTCTGCAGGACATGGATGCTGAAGATAGTGTTTGCCAACAGGAACATGCTAGTTAATATTTCTGAGGACGGGGAATAACCTATGGGAAAGTAGTGAAGGCATTAAAATCTGCTCTTAAGATAGGGTGCAGGACTGCATCTCGGGTCCAAGTCAATCATTTCATGAATATCTACGCTGGGAAGAGAAGGGAAAACCTTGGGAGAAACCCGATGAAAGGGCAATAGTTCCCAGCTACTCACCCAGGACTAGAAAGTGATTGTATTTACTAGGAAAGAGAAGGAGGATATTACTCATAATTAGATCAACAATTAATAAGTTCCTAATATGGGAGCGGAGCGCTATGTAAGTAGGTCAAGAGGAGCAGTGATTATGCTGTTGTGCATAGTAAAGTTGCTAATAAGCAAGCATGGGTTTACCCTGGAGGGAGAGGCTGGCAAGGTGCATTAGCGTTGGTTGCTGGAGGTGAGTTCCCGGAGTATCTGGTATTACAGAGTCCTCTACTAAAGTGCCGCCGCATCCACCCATGACAGTTATCTCTTTCAATCGCGTTAATATCACATACTCTTGTAATAGCTGGGAAGCTTGGG
The DNA here is from genome assembly GCF_000687285.1 of Phaethon lepturus. NCBI lineage: Eukaryota > Metazoa > Chordata > Aves > Phaethontiformes > Phaethontidae > Phaethon > Phaethon lepturus. The sequence goes on along the minus strand of NW_010515063.1, from coordinate 22,077 downwards.
CCAGGCAGTACACTCTGTAGCTGTTAAATTTGGTTTTACAAGATACTGATTCAGTGCAGGAGAGGCAGTTTTACTGATTACAAAAACTATGTAGTTTCAAAAAATGTAAATGTGTTGCTACAGAAAAAAATCAGAATATGTAATAGTACCACTGTCACTAAATAATTAAAAATAAGACAGAGGGCTTTTTTTAGTATTTTCAGCAGAATGTGGCAGTACGTACTTGTAGTGATTTCTCCGTTGTAAAAAACTAGCACGTACCCTACACAAGTACTGGGAGGAGGGCTTAGGCATTGCTTCTGAAACATCTGAAGATACAATGGTATAAAAGTAGAGGTCCCAAATAACTACAAAAAAAAAAAAAAAAGTAGTATTTTATCAGGGATTATGCTGATTTTACAGACTGAAATAGCAACGGAAGCTCTGGAAGGTATATGCAAGTAGCTACTCACACTCTTCTGAGGAGCTGGCATCACAGCTCGAAGAGGAACCTGTTAAAAAAAAAAACAGTAGCCATCTCAGTTCTCTTAGAAAGCCATGACTTTGCTAGGAGTAATGAAGTTTTAGCAATGCTATCCCTGATTCTAAGTCTCTGCTAATGTTTTCCCAATTTC
>NW_010515063.1:0-21432 GCF_000687285.1 Phaethon lepturus | reverse complement strand
AAAGAGTTACCGATTTCTTTAAAATAGGTAAGGTACCAACAAATGTAGAGCAGCTGCATGCGTTTATATTCGAAGGTCATACATGTAGATTTCTGCATATCAGCACAACCTCCTCAATTACATTTATTTTTGTTACCTTTTTGTATTACTCCTACAGTATTATCACAGAGGCTTGACAATAAGCATGGTTGGAGTGAAGGAGGATGTCAGATGTGAAGACAAACTTTCCTAACAAAATTGCGTGGCCTTTGTGGCAGAGTTAATACAAAGAAAAGTATCTTGATGTTAAAGCATGGCTCTTTCCTTTCCATGCCTTCCTGATTTTAATGGTGAATTCAGGTCTCCAAAAAGGGATGAACAGGAGCTGTGTTACAGAAAGGATGGCAGAACTTCTGAAGTTGTCTACCCCTGTGAATCCCTCTGAGCATTCTCAGACCCTGCAGTCAAAGAAGTAAGTTATTGCACGAGAAGTTTAGAAAAGCTTCAGCATCCTGGGCAGTCTTGTCAGAGCTGTCAGAGGAGTGTTTGACATAATTCTTCCCGGTGTCTTTTCAGCTGTATCTGCTCAGAACGTCAGCTAGAGATAAAGTGACATTTTTAATTGATTTTTCAGCCCTTTTTTTGTCTGATGTTTTGTGTTTGGGCTGAATCCTGGGGTGTTTTTAGGCAGTATCTGATAGTATCTGTGAAAGGAGGCATGTTTATCAGCTTCACAGAAGATGAATGGGATGCAGGAAGAGGTGGGGCACTAAAGCAGTACAGCTGTGTGAATGAATGATTTTCCAGGTTTGCTGGCAGCTTAAACATAAACATAACATTGTTCAATGTAAGTATTATTCTGGGATTGAACAAAACATTTTTTTGGTTATGTAAGGTGCTGGTATGAATACATATGAAAAACGCCTTTCAGATTTCACAATCCTGTGAAAGCAGTGTTCAAACACCTGGGAAACTATTTCAGACCAATTTCAGAAAGCAGGTGTCAAAAATATAAAATCCAAGAGTATTTGAAATCTGAAAAGACAAGACTGGAGGGTTACCCCTAAGGCTGGAGTGATGAGGCTCGCTTGTAATCTTTGTCAGAGAACAATGAGCCTCCCAGTTTTAAAATTAGTGAAATAGATGAGGACTTTAAAGGTAATTGTATCAGTATGCCTTCCTGATAGCAGTATCTTCTTGCAACTATTGTGACCACAGTACAATCCTAGTCAAAATCTTCTCTGCTTAACAAATCAAATTATGAAGTCATTCTAATAGTGTTTCTTCTATTTATTTGTAATATTTCAAAAGGTACATGTGGCATGGCTTATTCCTGTATAGTATCAGCCACACTTGTTTCTAGATGGGTTTTTTTAAAAGTAAAAGCCTAACTAATAAACAGATTTTAACCATTGTTGTTATTTGATTTTAATCGCAAATGTATACTTAAGTGCTGTTATTGGAGGGTATATATTAGTCTCTAGTGAATGGCAGCATAATTATTCCAGCGAAGTCATAGACTACAGTAATGTATTCACCAAATCTTACAGCTTTACAGCTGCCCTTGGCTACACTAAGTTATGCAACCCTATCAAATTTAATGAATGTGTGTACACTCTGCCCTCATTAGTAGATTTGCTGTTACTGAAGTTCTATTTTAATATGGTGTTTTGGCTTCCTAACTTTTATGTCTTCCTGAAGTTTAAAAACAAACCCAAAGCCGGTAGGTTCCTTTACACCATTCCAAGTAGTTGGGTCCTCAGGACTGTGCAAATGGCAGCGTGGCAGAGTTCAGTCATGGAGGATTGTCTGATTTAAAATTGATATTTCTAAATCTGTTTGGATGAAAGAATCATTAAGACTTTGTCTACATGAGGATTCAGGAAAGTTTGCGAATCAAACCAAATTAGCATCCTATGTAGGCTTCTCTCGTAGAAAAAATGTGACCTTAGCTCACTACAGCTTCACACTTCTTTTTTTTCCCCCTTGCGTATTCTGCAGTGCTGTGTTCTCTGTATCTCTGAGAAAGACAGTCCAAGATGAAGTTATTTATTTCTCATGACATTTTCTAACACTCTGGATACTTAGCTAATGTACTATAATTTTAGCTTATGCTCTTTCAATTAGTAAGACAAATTCCTTGTATTGCTCATTTACTGGCTGTTTTCATGCTGCACTCATTATCTGTCTCGTTCCACAGGAACAGACTTTTAAATTGGGAATGGGTCAAGAGAGCGCACTCAAAATGACTTCTGACAAGCAGCTGACATTTTTCTGCACCTAAGATGTTCTAATCTTCATGCTAATAAGGACCTTTATTCTCACAGAGTTTAATAACTGTTGATGGCTTTAGAAATAAAAAAGTAGTACTTAAGTCTTGAACAGTGTATGCTGCTGCAGAATGTAAGCCCAGTGAAGTGGCACACAGCGCCTCTAAAAGTGAAGACTATTCATGTCTTTAATGGAAGATGTTAATGAAAAAAGGAGAAAATCCAACAATGCTTTTTATAACTAAGTATCTTAGAATTAAATTTTTTTTTTTTTTCATTCATTGGGGAGGCATATTTAACAATGAGAACAGTTAAATGTACATAACTTTTTGATTTTGGAAATTAGATCAGACATGCATTTTTATAATTTTAAATCTTTACATGTGAAATAGCATTTTCAGAAGTGTTTAGAAGGGGCATGAAATGAAGAATGCAAGCAGTAATAATATTAGATTACATCACAGAAACCTAAGCACTAGGTTGCTACATCTAGTTTTCAGCATTAAAGCCTGATCTAATAATTGTAATGGATATTGGTGTGCTTCCTCAGTAATGAGATGATTTAGTGAAGCCTATGTATGCATAAAGGTCTGAGGTTTTGTTGTTTTTTGGTTTTGTTTTTTTTGTTAAAGGTGAAGGATGAAAGGAAAAAGAAGCCTCTTGTTTAAAATGCACTATCTGAAATGGTCTTTATCTTGGATCATGAATGTGGAAAAAGAATTGGAGCAGAAAACTTGCATCATTATTAAATTCATAGCTTAAGAATTTTAAAACTAATTTATGTTTTGTAATGATAACATTTTTGGGCCTTCAAATCAAATTTGGGTAGCCATCAGCTGGCATCTTCAGACCTATTTAGGCAGTTAAAACCAGGTGACTTGACTGTTGCAAGTAACCAGCATTTCTTTTAGAGATTTGGGCCATATTCATACCATATCAGGTATTTGGTATTCATGTTGGCTGTGTCACTTCTCTTCGGGTGTTCACTTGTAATGTCTGCATTTGAAAGTGGTGGTTCATGTTTAAATGTGATTTCTGATTATATCAGTTGACCAACAGGGTTTTTAAAGGTAGTATGATTGGTGATCAAAGAGGCTTTTGTTAATTATGCCTCAAACCTTCAAAAGTAGATGCCTAACAATAAAAATAAAACAAATAAATACCCCCCTCCCCCCAAAAAAACCCAACCAAACAAAAAGCCAAAGAAATATGGGCTTAATTTTATTCCTTCTGGAGTAAGGAATTGGACAGGTTCACTACAGAATTTTTGCATGGATTTTCTGCACAGACGAAATCCAGCTTCTTCAGTGTAAATGCTTGGGCCGGTGCTGAACAGGATGGCAGATCTCAGGACAAAGGAGGACAAGGGAGAGGACAGCATGGAGGGTACTGGTGGGATGGTGAAAGCTGTCCTGCAACGGCACTGTGCTGCTTTGTAGCCCTTAATAGATTGTTGCGCACGATGTGTTGTCGTAGTTACATATTTCAGAGTCTCACTACGTGCTCCTACAGCATACTATCAATTTTTAGCACACTTGTGTTCAGCTGTCCTTGGTAGCAGTCCAGTTACCTATATCTGGAAATACTTTTGTTTCTGAATGCTGCCTTCTGCCTTTCTCCAAGTGATGCACTGCTCCCAAAAGTACCTTTATGCAGTGACAGTCAGTGAAATCCACAGTACTTACAACTACATTAATGTTCTATTGCACTAAATTTACATCAAACGCTACTGTGTTTCCAAATAAATGTTTCACTCCAGGCTTGGATGTAGACATTTGTGTGTGGGCGGCTATATAGATATATATTTTTAATTTTCAACAAAAAGAAAATATTGTCAAGCACTACACAGTTATCCACCTATGACTTTTTGCATGAATGATTTATGTTCTACCTACACACAATTTAGATGTAATTTATATGGTGAAGCCATGACGGATGCCCTCGGTGAATATTACACAAAATTGGTATCTATCAAGATTGAATGCTTGGCACACAACAGGGCAATTGCCTGCAATCTGGAAGTGAGAAATCCATAAAGAGGAGCAAGAAAGCAGAAAAAGCACTCACATCTGCAGAAGTATGCAAATATGGCTGATGGAGTGACTCAAAATCATAACAATAATTCGGAAAAGTCCTGAGCATGTTTATCAGCTCCAAGGAGATCAAAACTACAGAAGCAGATGGGTACAAGAGAGAATTGATCAGGGATGACACAAATACTGGTGTAAAATTTTACCTGTATGCTATACATTAGAAAAGATGGTTTTTTGGTCCAGAAAAGATGTAGCTGGTAGATAAGCAAGTAGCGTGGCAATTGGATGTCATTCTCAACCAGTAGTCCAAACCTTTAGGTTGCTCCTAAATGAAGAACAAACGCTTGTTTGCTGAGAACTGTTACTTTTTTCTGAGTAAAAGCAGGCTGTATTAAATAACAGTAGGTCAACAAGGTGTCTTTTTCCGTTGTTTCTGTATAGCTTTAAGCTAGAAAAATACTTATCTTTGTATTAGCTTTTGATTTGGGAGATGTGGTTGCAATGCCCATACCCTGTGCTTCCTGTGCGAGTTTGGACAATGAAGGGTCCCTCGCAACTGGTCCCAAGGAAGAAAGCCTGGGAAGCAGCAAGTACACTGCACGCTGAGGTGTTTCAGTGATATTCGTGGGATGCTATGTACAGTGATGGCTGTATAACACCGCCAGTGAAAGTCTGTGGCTTCTCTGAGGTAGTGCAAAGACCTCTTTCGTATACAAGTAGATCGGTTTAGACAACAAGAGCCAAATTTCTGGTTATATAAAGGGGTGTGGGTACACTGACTCAGCCCCAACCTCCTTATCCTTCACGTAAATGTATATTTAAGGCAGTATTATCAAGCATTGCCTGTACTGAGCAGCTGTTCAACTATGCAGTAGGTAGGAAGCTGTTGACACCAGGCAAAGCACTGAAGAACTTCTCATGATGTAAAAAACTCGATCCACTTTCAAGAAAGGGAAGATGTGTGTGGATAATCCATTTGAATTATTGGCAACTGTCTCTTCGAAGACAAAAATGATGCCAGTGTCAAGTAGTCACCCAGACATTGCACAGTGAGAGGTGTGAAAGAAAGGGGCTTGCTTGAAAGGCGTATGTCTGAGAGGCAGGGCCAGTTCTCTGGCACACTGTTTTCACCTGCTGTTCAGCGATGGGGAAACCATTGGACTTTGGTGGAGGAAGAGGCTGCTCTTTTGGAAGGGTGGGGAAGCAGGATGAGTTCCTTTCATGGGTGGAGGTGTTCCCTTCTGACAACCTTAAAAACTGCTGGAATGACCGATACTGTTCAGTTCTACATTATTCTGTGAAACAGTAAAACTCACATTACAGAAGAAATTGATGACCACAATATCTATGGTATGTGAAGTTCTTAACTTGTTTTTCACTTAACAAACTATAGGTAGAAAAACCACCCAAACCTTTGAGCTAGAAATTGTTCAGACACTTTAAACACTGTTCTTCCATGCCTAAGAAACCAGAATTGTTTGGGCCAGGTTCTTGTGAGACAGTGGAAGTCCACTGACATTAAATGAAAGATACTGCTGTTCCAATTTTTTTAAAAGAAAAAAAGTTTCTATTCCAATGTTTGGAAAAATCAGTATAGCCCATCTGTAATACCAGTTACCACTAAGGCTGCATACCAATGATGAATTCTGTAGCTTGTCATGATTTCACCTAAATGAAAAAGTGCTATGTGAAGATATCAGAGCTATGAAAACTGAACTTTTAAAATTGGCTTTTATTACACTTTTGGCACCCTGAATTAGCATCGCACGGATAGCCACATATTAGACTTGCATTTTAAAATGCTACATTTAGGAACAGATAAAAAAAGAACCAGAAAAAAAGAGCTCTGAAGGTCACAATGGGAAAGAAGATTGAATAAAATGGAAACCTTTTTATTAAAAAAAAAAAAAAATCCTGGAAGGATATTAGAGTTACGAGAAACTTTTGTGAGAAATGGGCAGTCACCCTGGTTATGCAGCTCATCTGCAAGACAAACAACTGGTAGAAACAGTTCCCAGTGTTTTTCTTTGTTAAAGGCTAGCAGGCAGATTGTAGAAAACTAGCTAGAACCAGGATTGGACTAGATCTTAAGATCTCTATCTTGCTATCACGGTGTCTTTCCTAGAAGCTGTGCCGGCACTGCAAGATACATTGATGCAGTGGGGATAGATGCGTTAGACTTACTAATTTAAAAAACAGAAAAAAGGTCATTCTAAAACATTAGAAGGGGTGTAGATGCAGCTGTCCAGTATATAAATTTCAGTAGTGAACACTGACATGCTTTGGTGTTTTTAGTACCTACTTAGTCTCTGGGCCTCCTGCTCTTCATTCCAGTTCAGCAGTACATTTAGATGACTGGCGTGAGATCATCTGTTCTCTACCTGTGAATTGATACGCCTTTCTCGTCGGTCTGTGTGTAATATGTCTATTTAGTGTTTTATGTAGCCTGTCTTGCTTTAAACGCACTTCGGTGTCTGGGTGGGTGTGATGGTGTCCGTGGCATTGACCATGTGTTTGTGAAGGCTGACAAGTACCTGGAAAGCTCAGCTCTGGATGAAGGCCATGGGAAAGGAGAATAAGAGAGTTACATCTGCAGCAACAAAAAGACAGTTTCTTGCCTGTCTCAATCTATTGGAGAATGGAAACTCGGTGTATTTTTAGCAATACTTAGAACTCATTTCTCTTTTCTTTTACACCACTGTAACTTGATTAAATGAAATTATTCCTTATCTACTTCCATGTAAGTAGGAGGCAGGTTTCTAGGGCAGGCATGGAATTGTCAGAACAGTTTTTAATTTGACAGCACCAATTCACCAGAGGGTAGTGATATTAATTTTAAGCAATTCTGTGAACTACTGTGAAATGCACTTCTAAAATTATTAAATGTTGAAATGTGCTAGCACTAGTAAAAAAAAAATAAATCCTTCTTTAATAGGATCTTACTAGTTTACTTGACAGATAAGAACTAAATATTATATGTAAATAGAAGGTCTCAGAAAACTTTTAAAGTGCCCTGTATTTTTCTTTCGACTTTATAGTCTTAAGCAAAGATGAATAAAACTTCGTGAAGTCTATTTGCTCGTTCAGTTTAAACTGAAACCATAAGCTTTCAAAGGATAGCTGTCAATGGACTATTTCTGCAGCCCGCAATTGCAGCAAACCAGCTCTACGCACAAACCTAACTGCACTCATGCAGCCCTCACTGAAGACTGCAGGAGAATGGGGCTTTTCCCTCAACTGACCTGCCTTCCAAGTAGAGCCTTTCACTAAACTTTGCTTTTCCTATGGTAATCCCACTCGTTTCGGTTATAAGAATCCTGTTGCTATGAGAATTACGAAATGCATTATCTGCTTTTTCACAGCTACTGTTTTTATTAGGAAGGAGATGATATACTTCAGTTACTGCTTGCTATGGTACTCTGCTATCCTGCTGCTGAGCTGTTTGTTAGGAAACAGCACTAGAAAATGTGAAGGGTTTTTTCTTATAAAGCCAAAGAGATACTAAAGTATTTACGACAACATCAATTTATGAAACATCGTTTATGTGAGCATTAGATTAGTGATATTTTAATGTTATTCTTCAAGTCACATTTCTCCAGTACTAAGAATGTTAGAGGGCCAACATACAAAAAACCCCAAACATTTCCATGTTCCATTTCTTAAAAGTGTTTCTTCTGTAATACAGAGCAACTGAAAAGTAGATTAATTTAATTTACTGTGCAAAATAAATACCTGCGTAGAAAATAAATTTTATTTAGACAACCTACACATATCCTTGATATAAGTGTAAATCTTAGTGTGTAATACAAAATAAAGAATGTCATAAAAATATTTCTAGCTAAGAAAGAATCCATTTTTTGAATGTTCCTTTCTATTTAAGCTCTTAAATGAGAAAGTTGCACATCCTCAAGTGCTAGTCAGGTACTCCCTTTGGCCTTTGCTTGTCACTAAATACGTTAGCCACCTATTTGACTTGAAATACGCATTTCTCTTGAGCAGCATACATTCACAAACACATTTTTTTAAAAAAGCAATTAGGCATGTAGATTCCGTGAAGCTTGGCTTTCTCATGCCAAGACTAGCCTATTGGAAATTTTTCTTTGTTTTGGTAAAATGATGTGGGATGACACTATTACTGACAAAAGCAAGTAGGCACTTTGGAGTTGGGAAGCCAGCTCACAGTGATTCCTACTGGGATAGGAGGCAAATTCCTTCCTAGGACTGAAGGTGAGGCTGATTCTCACTATGCAGCTGTAATCACCCCTACGGTCTGCTGGACCTCATGATGCCTCTCCCCTCACGTTCGTGTTCTCAACCCAAATCCTCACACAAGTATTGCATACTCTGTTCTGGGGATGTGAACTCAACACAGATTAGACGCATGTATTGTTTCTTCTGTATGTTGCTTCCAGCAATTAAAAGCACTGCATTGTCTAGAAAAAATTTAAATACTTAATAACCATCGAATAATTTCTAAGATAGTATGGTATCTGGTGAATAAAAGGCTCACAGGTGAATTCTGTTTTTCTGTAGTTTTCTACTTACTCAAGTAATACGGTAACAACAGAAAGCAGAGTGATATTTTTGAACTGAGGGTTTAGACTCTTATATTGCAGAAGCAGCAGGAGACCAGATCTACTTCCTTGGCATTACAAATGCAAAGACTTTTTGTTGTGAGAATGTGAATCACCTAATTTGCCTGTGTCTGAAGGATGTACCAGCCTTTAAGCAGAGCAGCTTAGGGAGGAAAAGAAGTAGCTAATTAGCAAATCCATTTGTATGCACATTACAGAGGTTGATTTATATGGCAATGGCCATATAAATCTGTGGACAAAATTCACATGCTGACTTTGGTCTTTTGTGGGCCTTTTTCAAACCTCTGATTGTGCGGTGTTTTGTACAAGTTTGTCTGCATAAATGTAGACAAAGCTATAAACTTTATAATTTCAGGTTTCAATATAGAGAATTTCTTAATTTTCTTTAAAAGTTCAATTAAGTTACTGCATACCAGGGCACATAAGACAACATAGAAATTCTCATATGTAACAACATATTACCAGATAGAGATCTGTCAAAACAAAACCTTTTTTAAAAAACAACTGCAGACGCTTTCATACCGAAATATCCCCTTAAACAAGTGTTGATCTCCACTGGTAAACAAAAATGCTCTAATTTTCATTACTGATGACATTTAATAGCTTTTTGCTGAATATCCAGGACAGCAGAAGCCCTTGTCACCATCAGACTTGGTATAAGCTGATAAAGTAACGTTTGCATTAGAGATTCTTATATCAAATATAAAAAATATTAATTCTATTTTAAAGTTTCCTTCTTTGAAACAATCCATAGGCAAGGAGAAGAGAGATTCTACCAGGCAGTGCAGTTGCATTATTTTATCTCCAGTTAATAATACTGCAGGATTATTTAAAATCATTGGAGGCTGGGCTGCATCGTGCTAGGTATTTGAGACTGGAGAGAAAGCACACGTCTTTGGTTTCCTTCGGGTGGGTTTCTGTGTCTAACAGGGCCTGACTTGACGGGGTGGTCTGGCTGCTGCAGCTGGGGTCTAAGTCGCTTCAGCTGCCTGTTCTATTGGGAAGCTATCGTGGATTTTGGCAGGGAGTAGTGTCCTACCACATCAGCCAGCTAAACTGAGACTGCCTGATCCCGGGGTTCAGTGGGAAACAAGTAGTAGGAGGTGGAGGGGAAAGGGGAACAGGGCAGAGGTGCCCTTTTGGTTGGCGGCTCGTCCTGCAGCCTTTGCTGGACGGTGGTGCCGAGCCCTCCGCTGTGATGTGGAGCCTGTGCTGTGAGCTGTGCTAGCTGGCTGTCCGGGCTGAAAACACCTCCCTGCAACGGAAATACTTGGAAGTCCAATCTCTCCGCTGCTGCTCACGGATTTAAGAGCAGGTTGGACTAGGAGCCAATTTGTGTTCTGATTGAAGAGATTTTTCCCATACTGGCATGGTCCTTTGCTTAACACTGCAGGATGGAAATAAAATATCTTAACAGAATTACTGTAAATAAAAATATTTATGTATTATTGAAGGAGGGGAGAAGTCTCCCTTTCAAAAAAGGTACTATTGCTTCCCACAACTCCTGAAATATGTTTCAAATAAAAGTAAACCTAACACATCCTACCCAGCAAAATTCCTGGACTGAATAACAAAGACTGAGGAAAGCAGCTGTGAAGGTGTGCTGTGTTGACAGACAATGCATTTTTAGCAATGTAATTTACTCCTGTTCAGCTTTACTGACCTTTTGAAAGATTAAAATAAAAATATTATTCTCTGTGGTCTGAGTGATTTCAGCTGTTTCAGCTACTGTACTCAACCACACAAAGGCTTCATATAAAAGAACCCCCAAGGCGATACAGGGTTGAAGAAATTTCTAATAGTTTGAGGTCTGATTGTTATAACCCCGAGTTGTAATAGTATGCGAGAGTGCAGAAGTAAGAAGGTGGTTTATTTTGCCAAAGCTCAAGTGGCGTATTTTTATTGCAGTTTTGTTTTAAAAAAAATGTTTTCAAAGCCCTGCCCTGAGAAATACAATGTGGGGATCAAAACTGTGGAAGAGTTATGCTGGTTTTACCTGAGATTTCAAGCTCTTTTCTGCGGGATCAGCACAGAACAAGTACAACGTGAAGGGAAACAAGTTTCCCCTGCTGCGTAACTTGCCCGTGGGATGTGGTACCACACGCATCCCACAGCTGCTGTTGCACAGTTGGAGCTTAGATGCAGAGTGTTCAAAAGTACACAGCTATTATCTCGTACTTGGGGTGGAGAAAGGAAGGAAGGAAACTTATTACCTGGATTGATTTTGTCAGTTCTCTCCCCGTTCCGACCACAGTCTTTAGAAGAGTTTTACTTTCAGGAATGTTTTATACCTCTTCCTGTGACAACATGTTGACAAGGCAGCATGCGGCACTGATGAATTCTTATTTGCCACTCGATGGCAAATGCATTTGCAGTTTGCACATAAATGTCCATTGAAGCCAACACTTCGTTAAACACGGCCAAGAGATGCAGGTAACATGTTACCTGATGTTCCACCGCCACCAAAAGCTTCTGTGGAAAGGCACAGTCCTGTCCTTCCCCAGCACTAGCAGAGGGCTGCCACCCTTGTGTGATGTCCCCCCGCCGCCAGTGCATTCACGTGGTCCCGGTGAGCAAGATGATCAGGACGAAACATAATGCAACAACGATAAACTCTGTACCCCAGTCAAGTTTATCGCACTGCTGTACAAAGACTTTTGCCAGAAATGCTGGGCTATGAAGGATAAAATTATAGTTCCCAGAAAATAACACATAGACAAATTCAGAATCCATGCAAGCCATTAATCATATGACAAATGAGAAAAGGAAAAATATGCTAAACTGCCCTAGGTTTTGTCATTCTTAACATCTTATTTATTATTTTTAATGTGTTTTTCTTTGAAAGTCAAAGTTCATTAGTGTTCTACCCTATCAAAATTGTGACATCCTTTGACTAGTAGTAACAGGAGCTTAGTGTTGTATTTAGCTATTGTGAGTACAATGTTTTTTGAGTTAAATCCACAGTACTGAAAGGGGTGAAGGGCGCTGAAATTAAGAAGTTGCTGTACTAAAGCAGAAAAGAAATCAATCTAATATCTTTCTCTGCCAGTGGCCAGTGCTGGGTGCTTTAGGAGAAGATGCAGAAACACTGTGATAATTGCTTTCACAGGAAGTGTTTCTTTCTGCTGCTTCTCTTATATTTTTGGCTACCATACTTGTGGTACACTCTGTTAAAACCTTTCAAAAATTTTGCTTTAAGAATCTTTTTATAGCACCTCTAGAAGTTCTTTTATTGAAATAGACATCTGTTCATTTTTTAAAAATTGTACTGGTTTTTGGCCTCAGTGATACTTACTCCATAAGATCTCATAGGCTTATTATGCTTTGAGTGGAAAAAGTATTTACCTTCACATTTTTAAAATTACTGTCTTCCAGCTTCACTGAACAGATGACAAGAGTAGTAGAAAGAAGTTCCCATTATAACTTCTGTATTGCTTAATGTTCCATATAAATTATCATGTCATAGTTCTGTGGTGATGTACTTAAAAGGATTACATTTTCCTGAAGCTGAGATTTCTTTAAAAAAAAAAAATGCATCAAAGAAATAGAAAACTTCTGGGAGGAAAAGGAAATTAGTATTTCATGTAAAGGACATTAAAACATTGCTGTTTTAGATGCCATTTCATGATTGGCTTTGCTCAGATTATTGCATTTCCAGTTTTTTTGGCTCTGAAGTTATACCCAAAAGAACATACCCACACACTTTAATACGTATGGACATTGTCATCATCACCTACATCATGCTGACAACTGTAGAAGTGTTTGCCCCCAGAGTGCAGTCAACAACTAGAAGTAGACTACATGGCCCTACTGATCATCTGCCATGGTGTTGGCAAGCATGCAGAGTTTGGTGTTGTCTTCAGGGACAGCTTGAGCTCAGGCATGATTTTAGGAATGGCTTATGTTAAGCTGATCAGGATCAAGTTTAAGACAAACTGAAGAAGGCTACTTTTTCCCTGAGAAAGACACGTCATCAATAAGTTTTATGTGAATTGAAAATGTGTCTCTTAAGAAAAACAACTTTCTTACACAGATTTTAAGTTCTTGTAACTCCAGGGTGTGTCATGGCTGGTTGTGCTTTGTAACAGCTGATGGATTGAGATGTGACCAGACAACACTGGCATGCCTCAGCAAACTTTGGGCATTTTGCAGATCTGGAAAAAAGACAGCCAGGTGCTGAGATGCACATAATGTACTATATGACCCAGAAAAGGAAGTTTCATGTTCATAAATTTTGGTACAATTTGTAAAGATGCACATCTTAAATGGGGAATCCTTAAATGCATTTAAAGATTTTGAAGTCCAGGGCTGAGGAGGGAGAGTTAATGGAAGCAGACCAGTTAACGGAAGGTGTAAGCGTTCACAGACCTGCACAATAACCTGTGAAGTTGGCTGCCCTCCCCATTCCCAAGAAACTGAGAACTGTCTCTCAAGGTCTGCTTCCCTCAGTTTGGTCACTGCTGTTGGATCTGCTGTCTCATGGAACAGGTCACATGCAACCACTTCTTCCTAGAGATTGCTTCCAGAAAGAGATTCCATTTTCAAAGTAGCAATAGGTGTTTCTTCCTGATAATTTAAGGTTTGGACCAAATTATTGCTTTACCTACACCCAATGGGCATGGAGTCTGTGAACGTATGAGCTATCACGTAGGTGTGAAACAACTGAACTCAGTGGAATTTTTATCTCAAGGGATCTATGCCAGTTTACATCCAGGTTTTTCTATGTTCTTTTCTTATAACTTTACAGTAGAACAGTAAACATAGAAAATGCGCACAACATACTCAATGTTTCTTATTTCAGGGACAGTGGTACTAATTGGGCTCTTCAAGTACTCAATACTGCATTTTGCCTGAACGGTTTAGTTTTACTCTAACACTTTATTATCAAACTGAAACATCAGGTTTGTTCTCACAGCCAGGACATGAAGACACACTATCAAGTCACCCTGCTGTATATAGTTGTGAAAACATAAATTAACCTCAGACACAGTTACTTGGCTGCATTTCGTGACCCTTTTTTAAAACATTAATAAATGTTTAAAGTCTTTTCCCCATGTGGCTAACACTCTGTTAGTTCAATGCTAGATAAGACACCACAGTTTTGCTTTATCACTTGAAAAAACATTGAGACAAAACCCCATCTGATTCTCAGGAGATGACAGCCTTCTACATTTATGCCAAGAAGATTAAGACTAGCATGTTTGTGATGGCTAAATATAGATTTTTGGGCAGTCTTTTCCGAAGGGAAGTTACATGATTAAAGACTTGCTCAAGAACACTATAAATGCACAAGCAATTGTGTTTTTTGACTAGGTGAAAAGACCACGAGTTCTGAAGCTTAAACGTCTTGAGCAATTGTTATCGTATGATTAAGCCACTTACAGGCTGCAGTTGCATGCATTTACCTGTCTAGTTTGAAGGCAAAGGGGTTTGACTTTTTCTTTTTTGTAAGATTTTATTATGGTGTGGAAGAAATGAAAGTGTGGACAAGGAAGCCTTTGTATTTCTCTGTATATTTCCTTCAAAAATAATGTCTATAATTCTTTGCAATTTAAATACTACCTTGCAAACAGTGGGGGAAAGAACCACTGTTCTGTGTAACCCAGGGACACTGACATTTTTTTGACAAACATGTAGAACAGCAAGTAGAAAAAAGGCATTAGAAAGTCAGCATAGGCCACTTATTCCCACACAGCAATGGCAAACACTGTTTCTTCCTCTGTGACAGACAGTAGTCTGCTTACCACTCTAATTCCATGTATGCTCTAGCTGTATATGAACTACCATGCAGCATCATGTATAGGAACTATAACAAATATCTTACGGATTAGAGAAATGTTCATGGGCAAACAGAAAGCATCTGATCCTGTGGAAGGATTCCTTGGAAGGAAGGAAGGATAGAGTCCAGCTGCAAATGAAACTGTCCTTACTGATGGTGGTGTGCTCTGGGCCCTGGGATTGATGTGTTTGGTGTTGTCAGTTCTGGTCACACAGCGACTTTTTTGGCCACTCTGCAACACAGGCTGGCAAAAAAGATCCACTAAACCAGTTCTGTATCCTTTAATGATTGTCAAAGGGAAGTAAGTTTTGCTGTATAGAAGTTCCAAATTTTTTTCTAAAAATGCTTGTTCCCTCAGACTGCACATAAAAATTCTCCTGTGCTTTACCCTATTTTGTTTAATTTCTCAACCACAATATGTTTGTGTTCATTGTGACAAGATCGCCCTGGGAGAATGTCTCTTTCACTCTTTCTTTCCTAACCTTAAACTCGAAGCACTCCCATTAAAATGCTTCCTAATTTCTGTGTACAGGGTCTTGACTATTTGGACCCATGGGATCCTTCAGTACATTGAATGGATTTTCCTTTGCTAATTGCTCAAGGCTGTCATACAAGGAGGGTTAGATACAGACTGTGCAGAATAATTTAGGCAAATTTTAAGTGATGTGTGCCCCAAAAATTGTGTTGCTGCTGTGATGGAGAATAAAAGAAGAGGTTAGCTATTTGTCACAGACTTCATTCAGTTATTTTAATTCTTCTATCACAGTGGTGCAACTGAATGTGTGGAGACGCCCAGGTAACAGCGTGTTTGCCAGCAAGGCTCTGTCTGCACCATGGGTACCCCCTCTGCAGTTCAGGTACCAGTCAGCCTGCAGATGTGGTACAAAGCATGTCTCTTGAGATCTTTTCTTCTGAGTGGGGCACAGGGAGAGGGTATCCTTTACAACAATTTTGAGAGAAGCTATGCTAAGAGAAAAGATGTTTTTAGAAAGCAACATTGGGCAGGTCCATTTTGATGACAACCGTGTACCCTAGTGCTATTCATGTGGTCTCTCTGTGCTTCCAGGAAACTGTTTGAAAATGAGGATCGGCATGCATACAGTTAATTTTGTTAATATTGGTTGCTTTTTGCCATTTAGTGATAGAAATCCAGGAATACCCTGTGAAAGTTACTGCAGAGCTTGCCAGGTTACTTACAGACTTGGCTGAATCACGCTATCAAAACTGAGAATGATGGAGGTAGAAAACACGCTTTCTTGTGACATAAATTTGAGAGCAGGGTTTCAAATGAATTATTGTATCTTGCTCTCCCTAACTAACTGTTTGTTCTCTAGGGATGCTGGATGCAAGATAAGCTGTATCTGTATACTGTAGATACGAATCCAGGTGGGAAATAAAAATTGCAAAATAAACTACCTGGAAATGGATTTTATTCTTGCTATCAGAGTGTTTTTGTTTTCCTTTTCATATTCTGCCTTGTTCCTCCTTATCTCTTTTATCCTCATGTTTGTCTACTTTTAATCCCATCTTCATCTATTCTCTTCAGCCTCTATTGGAATTAACGGATTTGTAGTGGAGCTGGAAAAGGCTTGGCTGAAGATGCTCTGCAGTCACAGGCCATGAACTGGCGACACAATGACTCTGGATTTTCATTAATGGAGTGGTCTTTTGGTTTAGCTGTGTATCTCCTTCCAATCTTCTATGCCCACCCTCTGTCAACATCCTGATATCAGGGCATATGTCAGATTAATTTATATTATATCCATAAGACCACAGGCCTTGCTCTTCATGGTATTGTATTAGCAGGTTATTCTACAACCTCTGTGGGAGAGAGAGGTGCTGACTATCCTTACATCTACTTAGTGCAAATTTGGTTCTTGCCATGTTCGATTTTTTGGGGGTCCGTTTTGTCTTGTTTAGGTTTTTCTTTATGGATATTTGAAAGAAATCTGTAAAGTTGATTATCTGGGGGTAAAACTTTCATGAGAGCCTTAGCATGAGTCTGCTATCAGAAGAGCAGCTTGCGTTCATGTAGACTTTTCCAAGTCGTATCAGGAGTTGCTTTGACCCGGATAGCAATGGTTTCATTCTGCAAGGATGCACCTTAATGCAGGATTCCAAACCTTCATGGAGACAACAGATAAATCCTCAAACCTTCTGCATTTGCTTTTGCTATGGGTGCCTGTGGGTGCTGGAGTCTGCTTATTTGAAAGCTGCAATTTAAAAATTGCAGCCTATAGTTACTACTACCTTTAAAAATCATTGTGTATTAGAAGCTAGGTGACAATAAAAGAGAACTGTCAAAAAACCCTGAAAGGTGCACACTTGTCTCTGCATCCAGCTATAACTTAAGGTCTGGCTTTTAACCTCTGTATCATTTTGTCTTCTTTTTATTTTTCACTGTTCATCCAAGAGATGAGCTAGAACATCACCAGGAAAAGCTCTCTTACAACTAAGTGAACAAGCGTTTCACTAACCCAGAAGAATTAGCCATAGGATAAGAGTTAATTGTCTCTGAACTTGCTTGCCAGCTGTGAAGGGCCAAGTAAAAATACAAAACATATATGCCACAGATGTGGCAATGGGCAAAAAAACCCTGATTTATGATTCGGATGTCAGGCCAAAGTAATATGATATGACAGGACCTATGGTTTGTTGTTATAATTCATAGCTACTGTAATAGTAGGCACAAAACCTAAAGCACAGGGCTGTCAGCCAATTAGTTGTGAATTAATAGAATTTCACTGAAGTGTCAAAGACAAAACACTAAAAAGTTTTATGTATGAGTATCATACATTTATGCGTGCTTCCCATCATGTGATCCATGCCCCTGTAATGTGTAATCTGCCCTCTGCTCCTTGAACACTGATTCACGAGTGATATCACTTGATTTCTCTTTCCTATTTTCTGCTGCCTGATGGAATTTGTAAATCCTGAACCACCAAACTGTCCTGTATTACACTCATTGCTCCCACAATGCTTACTCTCAACTAAATGATGCGAAGCATAAATTTCCTGCCATGAACTTCCATGTGTTAAATTCTTGAATAGGGATTATAACACAGTGGGATAACTCAATTTCTTTTTCCTTTTCATAACTATGACTAGTGAGTTTTAATTTAAAATAAACAGGTAGGGTCGTCTGAAGTATCCTTTCACAGGTTTTCATAGGCACATTACATCTCCGTGAAGATGGTACACTTATAAGTGTTTCATGCCCGAGGTGACGTCTTCAAAAAGCAATGCAAGCTGTTACATTTGACACTGGGATTTTTTAAGGTGACTAAAGTAATTAGCACCCAAATTCCTCTGGCTCAAAAAGGGAATCATCATTAAGACCTTTTTGACTATTTCATTGTTACCAAAAATGTGCTATTATTGAATTACTTTAACTTGTAAATGTTAGTAAAATGTTAGTGTTCTGTCATGTTAAAGCAGATTATAAAATGTAGAGAGTACAGGAGCCATCTGCCTTATGAAAAGCTTGAACTAAACCTGACTCCCCTGTGTCCATGCTGATGGTCGAGCCCGCTGCTATTTGAAGGCATTCTCCCACGAATTGGTGACAGGATGAAGCAAATCTTCAACAACAGCAGGTGTGGGGAAATGAAATCCCCTCCCTCCCATCTAAGGGCAGCTACGAGAAAACAGGACTGACTGTAGAGTCCAAATGTCTGTTGATATCTGTAAAGTTTGCTGCTGTTGCTAAAACTTAACTTTTTTTTGTTGCTAAAATGCCACATTTTCTACAACTAGAGAAAAAAAATCATCTTATATGACTCTAAAATCTAATTTTCTGCAAATGTCATTAGCTGCAGATTTCCCCTGTTACCTCTTTCTGTTGTAGCCAAGGGGAAGAAGAAATTTTTTGGTCCTTTGGGTCCATCACCAGGCATGTTCATGAATGAATGGGATCTCTTCAAGAAATGTCATGGTCAGGAATTATGTTCATATGCAACAGACAATAAAGGAAACAAAACCAGTGGCAGGTCATTACTACAGATCCTCTTTTTCTTTCCCAGCATACCCCCCAGGAAGTGATGGAGATAATGAAACATGTTTAAAAATAATAACTCACCATGATGACAAGAAAACCCTTAAGCCTCATTTAACATCTGACTTTATTGGCCCACTACCTTCACCATTTACTATACAGTGAAAATCTTGGAATTCAGCCCAAGAAGGAAAGTCACAGTTGTATCCCTGAAATAACAGCAACATGAGCTGAGTGGTTTGATATTCACCAGCCAGTGAAATGAAACTGAAGAAAATTGGTTATAGAAGACCACTGCTGCTACACGGCAAAATCTCCTGTGGAGGCTATTTGGAGGTAGGAGCAGAGAGGTACGGCTTTTGAGAAAGCACTTCTGCCCGCAGACTGATCTTTCCCTGAGTGGAGAATAACTCCCTGGCTTCAGGGACAGCACTCTGCAGCTACACCGTCGCTCAACTTGAAATCACTCAGGAGGGTATCAGGTAGAGACATCCAAATTTGCTCTAAGATAGCTCCGGTGTCTACATGGCAGTGGAAAAACCCATGCAGAAACACCCAAGCCGGCTCTGGGAAAAATAGTAGCACTTACAAGAATGGCATGTTTCAAGACAGAACAGTAGTACAAGCATTTCATGTCATCTCTGGTTAATTCGTTGCTGTGAGGCTCCTTACTGTGTTTTCACTCTGGCTGTATTTTAGTGGCTGGTGTACATGCTGGACACCTGTGGCCTGAAACCAACTCTTCACCTTCTCAGTGCTTCAAAGGAGCCTTGTGCTGCAGGGATTTCCGTGAGGAGGTGGTGTTCCTTAAGCTGGTGGGGTGGGACAAAGAGAAAAGTCGTCCTTTCACCCTACGCCTTTTCAGGAAGCGAATGTGTGGAAAGTTATGCATTTGTGTTTTTCACCACGCATAAAAGATGTACAAGGTGAAGAAACCTGTGAAGTGCTGGCTGCAATGGAAGAAAAATACAGTTGATGCAGTAGTACAGACAAATTACTTTTTGGTGATGTACAGAGGGGCTGTTTCCCTTGGGGGAGATAGCAACCCCTGATAACTTTCCTGATGACTTTCCTCAACTGTCAGTGCTCTGCACTGGATCTCACAGGAAAATTTTCCACTGCTTGCATCTCAATAGCAGTTCAGTGTTGTTGCTGGTGCTCACTCTCACTGGTCTCCCTCACACAGCTGGAGTGACTGCAGCCCCCCCGCATGAGGGGCAGGGGAGGATGCTCTGACGTTTTGTGCTATGCAATGGTGCGTTTGAGTGTGCTAGAGTGATGGAGGAGGAAGAAGGGGTCAGCAGCCTGAGCAGTGCTGTAGTAAACCTGCTTTGATAGGTTTGTTAGAGATAACTGCTATATTGGATGTATGATATCTGACCCATCGATTGTGTAGCAGCAGCAGGATATTCATGCACGTTATCAGTAAGAACTGGGTAAAGCCATGCTCAGGCAGAGCATGTCGTGTGTGTGGAAGAATTTTTCTTGTTATTTCTCAAGCATTTATGCAAGGAGGTACTGATGGTTTGCTTAAAACTGGCAAAACAAGTATTTTATTAACTGTGATGTTCTTTTTGTGAGTGAGTTTTTATATTTTACTTTCCATCCCCAGAAAACCCCAGTAAATAGGGATTATGTGCAGCAGGGAGATGGGATTCCATCCTGCAAAAGCTGCTGTAGATAGGAATTACGTGAGTGAATTACGCAGGATGTAAAACAGAGGAAAGAGAACAAAGTAGTAATAGTCACTTTGGAAGGCTTTAATTATCTTTAGACAGCAAAAACAGTTGTTGTTACAGTTTATGACTCAAGCTGAGCCAAATCCCTTTAGCACCGTTTGTCCAAAGTGGTAGGAGGGAGAAAATGAGAGCACAGAATAGCCTCTAAAGGCATTTTCTTCGCACGTAGTTGTCAGAATGTACGAGTCACTAACAATAACACTATAGAAAACACAACATTTGAATTCTTTTCCCTAAAAATAAATTGGATGCATTCATATATTTGTTCCCAAATCATGTATTTAAACATTACGGCTTCATCAACAAAATTAAGTCCTCTGTACTATACATAAAGAAAAGCATGTATGTATAGATAAAATGAAAGCAAAACTCCATCCTAAACCACTATAATGACCAATGCATATGTGTATCCACAATGTGGTAGATTAGGCTCTACTAAATATTTGCAGTTTCTTCTGATGAAGTTTAAACTGGTTCTGGATCTTATAAACTTTTTCATGTTCTTCTCTAGGCCATAAATTACTTCTTTACATGAAGACGTGACTGCAAAATTCATATAGACATTCTAACGCTCCCAAGATGAATGCAACAGCAACAATGTCATAAAATGCATTCATTACTTATATTTGTTGTTGGTTATTGCTAGGAAGTAGTAATCTAATGTTTACTGGTTTTTCTGCAACTGCAAACACAGCTCTAGGTGAAAGTCTGACTTCTTTCATTGAGGGGGGGAATTTTTACACATTTTAAATTTCCTCTATTGACCTAGTTGCATGAGTTGGAAATTACAATTATTTTGCAGTTAGCTGCAGCAAAAATGTATTGTCTCAAGCTCAGAAAGTCTGAATGTAGAACTTCTTTGTTCATGACTTTTGGTCTGTGCTGTCTGGTCACAGGTGACAATGGACTTGGGGGAAAAAGATATAGCTCAGGCATCTTCAGTTTGCAAGGAAGCAGCAGGCTGTGGCTTTCTGTGGTGTGGTGTACTGGGTTTGTGGGGCAAGCTTTTGGCAGTGGGGAGCTACAGGGGTGGCTTCTGTGAG
>NW_010515062.1:19926-20990 GCF_000687285.1 Phaethon lepturus | reverse complement strand
CCGTGTTGACTCTGGCTGCTTGCCTCCAGGTCTCCAAGTCTGTGAGATAACTGCGATGCAATTCACACTCTGTCCTGTCTTTCCAAGTGATTAATTTGCTGGAGACGTTCTCTTCTCCCAGTGCTCCTTCCTTAGCCTCGGTGTTAGCGTCTCCTCCTCCCACGTGAATGCACACCAGACAGATCTCCAGCTCTTGTTAATTGGGGCATGTCTGGTGACACCTTTCCCTAGCAGAGGTTTTGGCCTGTTGGTCTTTGACCATGAACAATGATACTATAAAAGATATTTCCGTTTCCTGGCTCTGAGGAGAATCAAAATCCAGCTCTTCATGGTTTGGATACGTCACCATTAAGGGGTGGAAGGACTCTCCCCTCCTTGTCACTGTTACAGGGCTGATCTGAAAGGCAGTAGAATTTGTGCCCTGCTCTACGCCCGGAGCGAGGCTGCTGGCAGAGAGCAGACGGGTGCATGGGCTGGCACAGTGGCTGGGGTGACTGTGGAGGAAGTCATGAAATTTGGGAAAGAATATATCTGCATGCAGCAGTGGTCAACAAGCAAAGCCCACTGGGGACGATACCTGGGCCTGTTCTCCCCTTGGACATCTCAGCAGCCTGCAAAGCAAACACCATGGCCAAGCAGCTGCCCAACGCACCTTCATCATGCCTAAACCACATACCCGTCCATCCTCTCTCCCAACGCGGCCGCACGTCCGGCCTCAGCCCAATGTCACGCAAAACTCAGCTGCTAGCACTTACCCGAGCACCCCCTTCTGACACCACCCCCACCCCCATCCATCCCCTCCCTTCAGCAGCTTCCTAAATCTCCGTCCTGAGGAGTGATTTGCCTCGGGGACTCCAGTTCTGCTGGAGAAAAGGCCCTGGTCAGGAGCCCAACGCGCCTTTCCATCACTGGGAGCTGGAGAGTTTCAGAGACCAAAGCCTAGGACATAAATAAAAATTTGTTTGAGACAGCATTGGAAAGTGCCGGACGTGCAAAGAAATGACCTAAAAGGTAAAAGTCAAAGATAAATAAGAACAGTCCGTGTAAACTGTGTGCTCATCTTA
>NW_010515062.1:338-19895 GCF_000687285.1 Phaethon lepturus | reverse complement strand
CCTGTTTCCTAATCTTAACAATAAACAGAGCGGCTGCCGCAGAGAAACTTGAAAGGGCTCCACTCCGCAAAGATGAATGGTTTGCTGAGCCTGCTCCGGGCTCCATTCGAGGGGCTTCGGCATGAGTAATTGGGTGTGAGAAGCGCTTGCTCACCAGGGCCGGAGCAGGCGAGCTCCAAGGAGGGAGAACGCGTAATGATCGCTGGAGTTATTTATTGTTTCGTTTGCTCATTAGCTTGGCATCACCTTAAGTCTCCAGCCGCAGCACGTGATGGCTTTGAACTGGCGCCCCGGGTGTCGCGGATGCTGTGACATGCAGTTTTGATGTGTGCCCCGCAGCTCCCATAGGATTTCCGCTCTCCGCTCCGCTCAGCCGCGCCGTCCGGCTGGGGATAAATCACCCTCCCCTCCCCAGAACAGCTCAGGGGTTTATTGGTATTATCTATCATTGTAGAGTCCTCGTCTGGACGCGTGCAGGCTTACTGTCTCTCAACAGTGAGGGCAGGATTTCAGCGTGCTAGGAGAGCTAAAACATGGGGAGCTAAAGCCTTGTGGGCTTCCCTAGGCTTGCTATTCATCACAGGCAGCGTGCGAAACTGGAGACAGGCTGTGGGATATAGCACCGTCGGCTCTTGCTGGAGGCTCTTGCCCGCAGAGGGGCAAGCTCTGCAGCCAGCCTGTGCATCGCTCCCCGAGAGGGAGGCTGATGGCTGGCTGAACTCACACTCCTTTTATCTCCCTGGAAGGGGAAATCTTCCTTGCTGGCACTGCCTGGCCTCAGCAGCGCTGGGGAAGATGCAACGTTGGAAGACAAGCCCAAGGAGAAAAGAGGAACTTACAGAGAAATTATCAGTTCAAGGACACCAGCATCAGTCCAAAACAGCTGGACAAATGCCAGTCCACTGCTAGCAAATGTAACCTGTAACAGAGAACATTGTCCACCACGTTATGAACTTCAGCAGGCCATCTGCACAAAGGGGGACTGTCAGTGTAAACATCTTGTGCCATTAGCCACTTTCATGACTTTAATTTGACACCAGTAGTTCCCTAACCTAAAGAAAGACTGAGCTGCAAGCGATAGACAGACATCACAGTCTTTCTATAAGCCATCCTGATGTCACTCATGATCATGACAATGTGTCATCCGACTGGCATGATAAAATACAAGCTCAGCAAGACTACATTGGCAGGAGGGTGCCAAGAAAACAACTCTGTGACTTGAGGAAGGTGAGTAAGATCCCAAACTGCATTTGCAGTAGTATTTACAGTGCCCTTGCTCTCCTAGTGGATCTGGTCTGCTTGACTTTCCCTCAGTTTTTGTTAGGTAGGGTTTGAGCATGTTCTGTGTTAATGGCTTGCCTAGAGCATACTGCTTAGGGTGAGCATTGGGAAAGTACCTACTCGCAGGAATGGGCACATCATCAAACTTGTGAGTAGACAGATCCATTGGCTTACCTCCGATATCCTGGTGATGAGTGTAAAATAATGGAATGAGAACTCAATGGTAAAAGAAACATGGGAACTCCTCTCTTCCTCCTTTCAGAAAAACTAGCTAGTTAGCAAAAGCCAATGCAAGCAACTAAATGTTTCAACGGGCAATAAAAGGTAACAGGCTTTGAGTTCTGCTGGGAGGAACCTTGAAAGTCTTCTGCTGAGAAATTGGTGTGCTTGGTCATGGAAAACTGGAGACCAAAGGCAAGAGCCTTTTAGAAGCTCCTAGATGTTGGGAGAGAGCTTATGTCCTTAGCTTGTATCCAACACAAGAGAACTAACACAGAGAACAGCAATAAACGCTTGGCTTGGCCATAAGGGCAAAAGCAATGTCAGTGGTGTGTCCAGGGCGATGGATGTGAGGGGCATTAGACGGCCAAAAGATGTTTTAAAAGCTGTGGACCCATTCACAAATATCAAGTAGATTTTCTGTGACTGCCCACCCCGGAGGCATCACCCCAGTGTCTCTGGAGCCAGTCAGAATCCTGTGCTCCCAGACGTTGTTCTGAGCATCCACCCTGGCACAACCACCCTGCAAACGCCTCTGTAGTCCCTCCAGCAGTTTGCAAGCTCCAGATAATGCTGACGCTTAGACTTTTCCTCTGACTTCTCCCTGACTCCCTTCCCACCTTCCCATCCCAGCTCCATGCAACGTGAGCAGCAGGTCTCCCTTCTCGGGGCTGTTTTCCCATTTTTCCCCTGTGATGACCTGTTCTGTCATATGGCCTACATATGTGCCAGAGCTCAGCTTCCTGGGACGGCAGGCAGCGGGGCAGCTACATGGCATGGGTGCTACCCTTGTTAACAGACTTCCTCCCTGGCCCCAAAACTGGATGTCTCTGAAATGCTCTGGGTGGCAGTGACGGTTCTCTGCAGTCCCTCCTGCATCAGCAGAGAGGATCACAGGGATGGGCAAAGCTAGGTTTTGCAAAGTCAGCTCCATTCCCTTCTCACCAACCGTGAACACACGCGGCGGGTCTGCGTCCAGGCTCCCTCCGTTGCTCCACCTGGAGCCACCCAGGCGAGTGCAGATGCCGTGCCCAGGTAACCAGACCCTGGAGGGGGATGAAGAGGCCCTGGAAGCCTGGAGGAACAGAGCGCTCCAGCTGAGAAACCCAAGTGCACCTCTGCGATGCTGGATGACGGACACATTAAAGGCATCTATTTCAGCTCCTTGGAGCCAGATGCCTCCTCCTTCCTCTGCTGGGCAGAGAGCCGGCTCAGCATGGAGTTTTCTCTCCCATTTCCTAGGGATGTCAGTCAAAACCAGGCTTTTGGAAGTTCAAGCGTGGCCAAAAGGAAGCAGATTTCAAAACACACCCCTCCCTCCATTCCCCCCTTCCTAGGCCTTTTGTTTCCAGTTCCCCCTCCTCCCATCAAAGAAAGAAACAAGAAAAGATTCTGGAGTCACCAAGCCATGATCTATCATTCTTTCAGGGGAGTTTCTTCTAATATTAATCAACACAAGCCTCTCTCCCCTCCTCCTCCACCCCAAGGGAGCAGTGGGCTTGGAAAGCTCAAGCGGGTTTCGGATGGGTCTTGCGGCAAAATTCCTTAGTTCTCAGTTGGAATGAGATGGTGTCGGGGCAGTTGCCAGGCTTTCTGAGATTCTTGGAAGATAAATGAGATTCACTGCCTATTGCCTAGCGCTGTGAAGGCATAGGACACCCAGAAACTCTGCTCTTTTCTGCAAAGTGACTGGCAGCTTTGTCCTGCGAATTAGGGCCAGAGTCCCCGCTTCACTGTGCTCATCCCCAGCGAAGAAGGTGAGGCTCCAGCCGGGAGCTGGTGACACCTTCTGTATTTTGTTTTTTGACCCCGGATGGGATTGCAGAAGCATAAAGATTATCCTAAATATGTCAGCTGCTGACAGACCTCCGGGGGTGGCCTCCCAGTGACGCAGTGTGAGGATACAATTTCTCAGGCCACTGTTTCCCCCCCGGGTCCCTCCCCTCGGTCCCTCGGGGGTGCCAGCAGAGCGGCACAGGAGTGAGCTGTTCCCTCTCCGTGCCCGGTGGTGACAGCTTCGCGCTGGGACATGAGGCAAGCGGGGGCTGTTTGGAGGGTGCGGAGGGACTGAAGCGAGGCGGAGGAATTACCTCGTCCTGCAGTCTCCCCCCAGTATGGCATGCCTCTGGTGTTAAGCTCTGCAGATGAGCCAAAGAATGTCCTCAGTGGCTGCCAAGTGGGACACTCCCATCCAACGCAGTTCAAGATGCTGGCTGGCCTCCCCTCAGGCCAGGGCTCGGGTCGCTAGACGGCAAGAGGCACACGAGGAGCGCCCAGCCCCTCCTTACCAGGAGGTAAAGCAGGTGTCCAGTGTTTAATCTCCTGGGGAAGAAAGAAGGACACTTTCAGGTTTCCAAGTAATCTTAGAAAAGACTCCTCTTCCCTCTTCTGATTCTGGTTCCCATGCCACACTCTTGGCTGGGGATGAAATCGTTTTCTGCTGTGCCCATCATTGCTGATTTGGATGTTTTGCAGAACGTAATTTGCAAAATGTCACACCCGTGCTGTTGATATAATTTTGCCATTAGATTTACTCTGGACCATTAAAACCACAGTGAAGGTGCGCTAATCTTTCAGGAATCCTTGCAGGCTCTGCTGACTTCATGGACCTTGCCATGAACTTTGCCCTCAACATCCCTTTGACTTTTCCTTTCTCTTGTTATTTAGTTAGTTGAAGCATCAACAGCCATCAACAGCCACTAAGCATGTGTTTTACTAATCTTCCTGATAGCCTTAAAAGCACAAAAGAGAAGAGGAAGAACAAGGGGGAACCTGGGTGCAGAAGCTTAAGTGGACCACACCACCCCTGAAAGATCTTGAGCGAGTCAAAACAAGCCACAGCAGAAGAATTTGCTGACAAAACAGTGCAACCTTCTGAACACTTTGGGTAAGATAGCTAATTAATCTGACAGGTAAATATGGTGAGCTGAACCTCCTCCACTACCAAGGGTAGGGTCTGCCTCTAAACCACACCTGTGTTGGTGCTCAAACTTCCCACAGAAAGATACTTCATAATAGAATTTTTTTCCAGCTATAGGAACATCATGGTTTAGCCCCAGCCGGCAACTAAGCCCCACGCAGCCACTCGCTCACTTCCCCACAGTGGGACGGGGGAGAGAATCAAAGAGTAAAAATGAGGAAACTCATGGTTTCAGATAAAGACAGTTTAACAGGTAAAGCAAAAGCCGCGCACGTGAGCAGAGCAAAACAAGGAATCCATTCACCACTCCCCATGGGCAGGCAGGAGTTCAGCCATCTCCAGGGAAGCAGGGCTCCATCACGTGTAGTGGTTTCTTGGGAAGACAGACACCATTAACTCTTAACGTCCCTCCACCCCTTCCTTATTCTCCGTCCCAGCTTTATATACTGAGCATGACGCCATATGGTATGGAATATCTCTTTGGCCAGCCTGGGTCAGCTGTCCTGGCTGTGTTCCCTCCCAGCTCCCCGTGCACCCCCAGCCAGAATGAGAAGCTGGACTGTCCATGACTACTTTAGCAACAACTCAAAACATCAGCACGTTATCAACATTTTCTCATCCCAAATCCAAAACACAGCCTCACACTAGCTTCTGTGAAGAAAATTAACTTTACCCTGGCTGAAACCAGGACAAGGAATCGTGGTGGAGTTTCAAAATGGCTATTTGATTTGGTTTTGTTTATCCTATTTAATTTCACTTATTTGTATGTTCTTCCTGTTTCCATTCTTTCGTTGTACATCACCATAAGCACATGCCAGGGACACACTTGGAACTAGCGTAAAAAGGATAGCAAATATAATGCAGAAAGGAAGGAAGACAAAGTGGCGTTTTGAAATTTGACATGTTTCCAAAACTGGTAGTAATATTTTTTCTGAAACAAAAGCTTTTTTAAAATGTATGGAATGATCTTAAAATTCTGCTTCACTGAAAACTATGAACATGTAAGTTTTCATTTTTAGTTTAGACAGAAAGGAAACTCATCAGTGACGACATCTCCCGGACCAGCAGCATTCGGAGGACGAAGTAGCCCTTGGTCTGTGTCTTTAAGAAGGAGGGATGACAAGAGGCTGGCGTGCAGCGGCTGTTAGCATTTCCAAGATGCTTTGTATTATGGCAGGACAGAAGAGTTGACAGTCTCTTCTCGGTTCTGTGGTTAGCTGGCTACAGGCATGCAGTCATTACTTTATATTAATGTGAGATGCGAACATTGTTTTGCTGGTTATAATTATTCTCCAAGTGGTACAACCTTAAAAATTACAGCTTTGGAGAATCTCTTTCTCTGTAGTTCTTCCTGGGAGTCCCTGCCTGGGTCGGTTCCCAATAATGAGATTTTCTAAGGGGGCTGGGAATGTATTGATTGATTTATTTGCTTTTGGATGCTAATTAACTTTGATGTTCTGCAGCCACGCTCCTGGCTGCCATACTGCATGCAGGGGAACAGCAGGGCCGGGCCTCCGCTTAGGAAAAAGACCGCAGTGGGGGTCAGATGGGAGCGAGTGCTGCTGGTTTGTGTTGCATTTCGTTCCCGAGCCAGAAGTAAAAACCTTTCTGAAGAGCCCTTCTTTTCAGAAGACACCCCAACAGACAGGAGCAGGGACGTCCCTGCGCACCAGGCGCTTCTGGTATGGCCAAGGCAGACGGAGACACCCCGCTGTGGGGCTGCCCTCCAGCGAACCCGGAGTGGGAACTGCCCACGCCCCCACAGGGAGCTGTACCTCCTGGCAAAGGTTGTCCTGTAGCTGCCAGGACCCCAGCTTCCACCCTGACCGGAACAAAAGCAAAGCAAAGACATCTGAAACAATTGCTTAAGCAGTGATGAAAGGGATCAGCCTCCCTTTATCTCCACAAAAGACACTGTGTCATCAGTCTTTGCACCATATTTCAGCACTATCCTCTCCACCGAGCCTGCCAGCGAGGGGCTGTGCACAAGCAGATGTGGTGATGGGTTCAGCGCTGCTGAGTCTAAGGCTTGGATGAAAACCAAGCCGCTCCTCTCACACAAGCAAGAGCCATCAGCAGTGATGACCTCCGGTAACACTCAGCGCTCAACGGGATTTTAACCAGACTCTTCCCCCCTGCCAACAGAGCCCCTCAGCACACATTGAAACAAGGTGCTGGAAAGCCTAGAAGCCCACCCAAACCCTGCTAGGCCTTGGGTTTGTGTTGCTGTGGCACACCAGTCCTCAGGCCAGCGGTGGGGATTTAGGAAGGAATGTATTCCCTCCGCAGCCTAAATGACCAGTAGCTATTTGCAAACATCCGCAAAGGGGCTGGCCTTCAAAGGGTCCAGAGCGTGCTTCAAGGTCCAAGTGAGGCTGCAACATCCAAACTGCTTGAATGATGGAAGTGTAAGCTCTTCTTTTTCTTCTTTACTACCTCCCTCCTCACTCTCTTTTTGTCCTGCCTTAGTGCATGCAGGGCACAGTGAAATAGGAACAGAGGGACGTACTCATTTCTTCTGGTGATGGAGATGAGAGATGGTCTCTTTTGCAGAGGAAACAACCCTGTGCTTACAGAATATCATTTTAAGAGCCCTAGCATTAATGTTTACATGATGCTACATCTACTAGAGCAACACATGTGATACCCACATTTATGGTAGCAGCCTCCTCAGCCATCGTTTTGCCACACACATCATAAGTCAGCAAGACCTCCTGCGTGTTGCTCATGGAGCTCTGGCTCTGTGCCTCTCATCCAACCAATTTGTACCATACTCCGAGTATTCAGCAGCTTGCCACAGTGCAGAGCCAAGCCATAAATCCCTTGTGGGGAGCCGTGCTATAAATGTCCACTTGGACCTCTGCACTGCCAGGATGAAGCAGGCTGTCCCCTGAGGCCACGGGAGAGCGTTCCCTTCCCTGTTCCTGGTCATGGAGTCACACTTAGAGTGGAAAGGGCAGGTACCTACTGCTGCTGCTTAGAAAGGACTCAGTCTGCCTTCAATGTGGTGGTGTGTTCAACCACAGGGCACAACATGCTGCCTTTCCTTTCAGTTGTGTCCAAAACTCTGGGTAGTGGCCTCAGTTACTGATAGGTGACATACGGGTTTGAGACCTGCACACAGCTCGGTAGCTGCATTTTGCTCTGACATCTAAAAAGCTAGTCTATAAATAATGCTGCAGGAGAGGTGGGTGAGGAGAGCCCCAGTTAACCTGGGGCCATTGACTCCTGAGCAGGATGCAGAGAGCCTCACTGAACTTCAAGTGACACAACAGTAGCTCTGCCCCGCTAGGACAGATCTAGCATAGACAGATGTGGTCCAGCAGAGCAAAGTCAAACAGTTTTCACACTGCAGCAAGAGGTGGAAAGATGAGAAGTGGCAAGAAAAAACATGGAGACACCCGTTCCTACTCACGGTATGGAAGCAGCAGAGAGCTAGTGCTGCTCATCAGCAGGGTGGATGCAAGTAGCCCTCCAGAGAGTAGGCAAGTAATACGGTGTAATCATTCATTTATAGTAAACCGAAATTTGGGCTCCTGCTTCCTCTCTCTTTCTAATCCAGGCCCTGATCCCCCAGGATTATTCAGATATCTAACTCCTCTTTAGACACATACTTCCCATTAATGTTAATGAAAGATTCCTAAATAGGAGGCAGATGCCTAGATCCTTTAGAGAACCTGGGATCATAGCAGTCACTGATTCCTGTCAATTAACTCATTTTTTCTGCTGGTGGAATGAGACTAGAATTTAGCTCATCGCTCTCAGAACACTCAGTGGGTACATGTGCCACTGTGCATTCAAAGAATAGATACCTCTAAATACTGGGATGGGTAAATTTTATTCGCAGCAGCAGCAATGAACCTGATTGCTTTCTGTAGATGGAATTTCTTTAGAAATCTCTGACTGACTTGCAATTTCATCACCCGTTTTTGAGCACTCAGTTGGCATCTTTCCTTTTACTTCATTCTCTTTCCTCTTCCTCAGTTTCTATCTTCAGATCGCAGGTTGGAAAAGACTAGCTATCAGCAGACCCATTCGTCCTTTCTTCACCAGCCCTTCTGTCCAGCTGCACGTCCTTCCCCCTTTGCTTTGTATTTCCTGTTACAGCTTTGGGATCTACCTTTCCCCAGCTCTTTATGATGTTGGGCTCCTCGATTTCTGGTGCATTTTAGCACCTTGAAACCCTTTCAGTATATTCCCTTCCTTGGGTCCCTCTGAAATCTCTTTGATCTGCTAACTGTACTTCCCATTACTGATGGTAACAGACAAACTTTGATTTCATGCGGGCCAAAGTTTCCTGTGTTACACTAATCAGGACACAGCAATACAAGCCAGCTCTCTACCTTCAGTGGCACCTGGATGGCTGATGCATGGCCAAAGTGTCTTAGTATGGTTTGTGGTAACATGTAAGGGCCCATAGTTTGCATAAATCCCAGATTCCCGTGCTTGGGCTCTGGGAAGACTGGGATGGCACTCAAAACTGTAGTCTTGACATTTCATACTGTGCTGAATGTGAAAAAGTAGCCAGAACTGAAGTCCTGAATAAGAATAGCTCTTAGCCATTCCATGTTGAGAGGAAAGCAGCTCCTGGAAGCCAAACACCTGCTGCATCCCTCATGTGCTTTCCTCGTCCGCGTCTTACAAGTGACCAAAACTCTCCACTTCCAGAGATTTTCTAAATCT
Organism: Phaethon lepturus; assembly: GCF_000687285.1. Lineage (NCBI taxonomy): Eukaryota > Metazoa > Chordata > Aves > Phaethontiformes > Phaethontidae > Phaethon > Phaethon lepturus. Next base: position 10,792 of record NW_010515062.1, on the reverse strand, counting down.
CTGTTGGCTCTTCTGGGCTTTCCTGTCTCTAGCTTTCTGTTGACTGACAACAGAACCTAAAACCATAAATGTTATCAATTTCCAAGTCCCTCTTTACCCTGGCAGATCCATAAGCTCTCTGAAAGAATACAAACAAGGCAGCAGAGCAGCACTCGTTTTTATTCTTCCATGGAGGAGCAGGGAAACCAGCAGCCTTTTTGTCCTCCTAGGCTTTCTAGAGCACCTCAGAGAAGCAAAAGACATTTACTCACAACAAAATACTCTCCCTTTCTCTCTGTATCTCTAAGCCCACCCAATGGCTGGGTCAGGCATATGGGATGGGTGAATCCATACCTTATGGTATCTGTGGCAGAATGCAGAACTGCCTTACCACCCCTTGGTGCCCAAGACCAGCAGGTTGACCCCCAAAGAAATGCAGAGATTTCCAGCAACGTGACAAAATTGTTCAAAATCAAGCCTCAAGCATCATCCATCCAGTCTCCAACATAGTCCAAGCTATGTGAGAGACTTTGTGAAACAGTAGCAGCTGAGCTGGACTTAGCAGGGCTCCTTTAGCTACCGTGAACGGCACTAGAAATCCATGGCCAACAGTCTGAGCTGTCTGCAGTAGATGGCTGTGTGCTATGGGATCGTTCTCCGAGCTCGCAGACAATGAAACGACTGGTGTTTTTCCCAAGCCTCCTCACTGACTGCCACATTTAATGAAGATACATATTGGGACAGTCAGCACCTTAGGTGGTGAGACCATCAGTTGTCTTCTGCAATGAAAGGGGCTCTTTTTTCACCCTCCTAGTTACTGAATCTTATTGAGAGAGCCTGCAAGAGATGAATTATCCCAGCTGAAAAGTCTGGGCCTGTTAAATCTCGTAGGGTGGCTAGCTGGGCAGCGCTATTGCAACACGAAGATGACTCAGCCACATAGCATCTTTGTTGGCATCCCATTAGCTGCTGCGGAGACAATTATTTCTTTATTGCTAAACAGAGTCTGTCAGTGGCTTGGGGCAGTTCTGTGAAAAATGTAACAGAGGTGGAATAATAATTCAAAACATCTCAGACCAGAAAGCCATGGCTCATCGTATCAGACTCCTTCTGCCTGAAAATCAACCAGTCCAGATTGCTCAGGGTGGGTGAATCAATGCCACAGATGTTTGTGACTCCACAGAAGCAGCTCATCCTTCCAGGAAAGCAAGATTCCCTTCTCATACAAATGTCCTTACGAATACAGAAGCAGAAGGGAGCAGAGAAATTCTCCGAGTGGAAGCTACATCAGCAGAACTGACTCAGAAGAGAAATTTGCTTTTCAAAGCTTTCCATGAGGCGTCAGCTGCTCTTGGGTGAAGTGATGCTACAGGCAGCATCCCAGTTACTTTCCCACTGTGGGAACCAAACCCTTTTAAAACTGTTTTGACTGTAACCAAGGAATTTGAGAGATGGATGAAGCCAGCCGAAAGTGTGACAGTCTCCTAAAGGCACACAGATGGTGAACAGACCCTGGAAACTGATTCACTTTGAGCGATCACTTTCCTGAAGCACATTTTGGACAGTTTTCAACCTCTCTGAGGACCTGAGGAAACACGTAACTTCTCTGAAGCAAAATGAAGGGCAGGGGGGCAGACGGGAAAAAAGCATCATTTTTCCTTGAAATGCACATTCACACATAGTTATTTATTTACTTGCCCTTTGACATCGAGAGAAGCTCATCTCTCAGAGAACAATCACCCGTGGCTCAACCCAGATGGAGGTGGGATACAAATTTCATTGCCAGTGCTAACCATGAAAAGATTTTCCCGTTTTACCAGAAACCACAATCTCCCATAGTTCCCAGACTGCTCAAGTGATGTATAGCTTGGTAATTGTCCTGAAAGATAAGGGAAAGCCTCCTCTGCGGTTGCATTTGATATTGGCCCTGATGTATGGGATCGCTCAGTGCCGGCTCGGTGGAGGGTGTCTAGAGACAGCGTGGAGTATGCCTCCCTGCCTTATTCTTCTCGCTGGGGAACCTCTGCTGGTGGCAAGCAGGATCCTGAGGGTTGCAAATTGCTTTCCCACATCTAACATCCCTTTCATAGCAGCCTTAGTCAGTTTTTGGCACGAGGAGGAGAGCTAAAGGGCTGTTTGTAGCTGCTCCGGAGCCTCCTTTGCAGTGCTGCCACCCTTGCGGCACCCCTGCACCAGGGACTGAAAGGAGCTGCTGAGGGCAGCCCAAAAGGGTGGGAGTGAAACGGGGCATGGGGGGCAGAGTCTTGCAAGTGGAAGAGGGAGAAAAGCTTCTGGAGAGGGAAAACTTCACCCACAGCAAGTGGCAGAAACCCCTTTCTTGGGTCAGTGCAAATGACACTGGACAAACCCTCAATCCATCGACTATTACAAACACCGGCTGTGGCAAATCCTGCTCACCAGACGGAGCCTGATCTACAGATCCTGCAGCTTGGTGCCGTATAGAAAATATGGACAACTTGAGATTTTCATATAAGACTCTGCGATGCTTTATTTTCCACTTTCCAAAGAGAAATGAGAATCCTGTTAAGAATTTGGGATAAGATTGTCCGAGCAATCGGGACGAGCAGCCGCTAGATGGCACGTCCATCCTTGTCCGAGCACTGTGTCCCTCAGTCATGAAAGTCCAGGATGTCCCGCTCGTCCCACGCAGGCACAGCAAAAGGATGAAACGTTATCTCAGCATCTGTTCTAAGAAAACGCTGGCACACTTTGCAGTTATTTTGCATTGGGGATCTGCAATCTGATGAACATTCCTCTGTGATTTTGAAGGTTTAAAAATAAGCTGCACACGGATTTTGCAAACTTGCTCTCACTGGTTTCAGTGGAGATGTACTAGGACTGCAAAGAGCATTTATGTGCAAAACAGCTCGTAAAAGGAAATATACAGTGCTTTGTTCTCCCACAGGAGGGCTAGTGAATTATTTGGGTGGAACCCACATGAAGTAAGAAGTTATTGGTAGATACTATTTTCCAGATCCTCAGCCGCTGTTATGTGGTATACTTCCCTCCTTTATACTAGCTGAGAGTCTAGTCTCAAGGTCTCCAGATCAGAATTAAGCAAGACACCAAGAGGTCTTTGGAGAAAGGAGCTTTTATTTGAGGGGACTGCCAAACATATTAGATTTGGACCACTTTCTCTCAGAGATTTAATCTCAGAGGAACTGGCAAAACAGAAAAAGCCCAGAAACAGGAGTGAATCAAGCACATTAAGGCATTTATGCTGTAAGCCACAGTGTTTTCCATGTGTAGCAGCAAATATCTGAAGTCTTTCAAAGCAGAGTTCCAGTGTAGCTTTTGTCATTGAAAAACTTGCTTGCACTTTACAGAAACTGAAAACGAAGCCAAGCGTACGGATTTCTCTACCAAGTCAGTCTTATGTACTGCAAAGAAGCTGGGTTCTGGTGCAAAAAGGCTTAAAGCACCTTCCCCACGCAATTTTTTCCACTGCAACATGAAGAAGGATTAGAAGTATTGTACAGGGCTTTTTAAAATTCTCCCTCTTCTTCTCTGTTTGTGCACAAGGGCAAAGACTTTTATTTGATATTATTTTGAAACCATCCCTTTAAAAATGCTCTTTTGTGAATTCAGTAAAGTAACAATTTGTGTTTCACCTGCATGCCTATAGACTTCTCTAACACTTGTTAGAAGGTGAGTCAAACCAGCCCTAGCTCTCTGTAACATAAATTAGATCAAGCTGGACAAAGAATTATGTAATTGTCTTGAAAAAAACAACACACAGAAATAAATATTTGAATTTCCTAAATACTTTTAAAACTGATGGGGAGGGTACAGCAGAGCTATACAGCTGGGAGGGGAGAGAAAGGGAGTCTCACATTTTGTGAGTTCTCTAATCACTATGGAGTCGTGGTGGCCCACTGAAATTTTGGGGGACTTCTATGATGCAAGTAACAAATAATCATCCCCAAGAGAGCACTAATGGAGATCCAGCCCCAGATTTGAGACTAAAGAGAGACACCAAGTGGAAGAAAGGCACATGACCAGTTGCAAGTCATCAGTGGACCTCAAGGATTTAATTCCCACATGCAGTTCACTGCAGCGTTACATGCATGAATAGGTGATGCAGGGGCACATTTGGGCACCTCACTGCCCATTTGGGCACTGAAACATGCATCTGGGTGAGAAAGAGCAGGGAGACAAAGGTGGAAAAGAATCTTCACTGCAAGATTTGAACTTGGCTCTACGTAGCAAGGAGGATGCCTTCATAAATGAAATTGTGGGGAATTAAGTCTCTAAATTTGTGGATCTGAGCTTCTGTAAGACGTAATAGTGTCATTGGATTGTTTGTTCTACTCGCCTTGCTCCTTCAGGTAAATCGTGCCAGTGTTGCACACATTTCCCTGAGAAAATATCTAGCCTGCCACTGCCAGCTCCTGAGTGCTTTCATTTATTATTATTATTTCACCTTATTGCAGCCTTCTTTGAGCAGTACTCAAAGGGGGCTTATAAGAAAGATGGGGACAGACTTTTTAGCAGGGCCTGTAGCGATAGGACAAGGGGTAACGGTTGTAAACTAGAAGAGCACAGGTTTAGCCTAGATAAAAAGAAGAAATGTTTCACAGTGAGGGTGGTGAAACCCTGGCACAGGTTGCCCAGAGAGGTGGTAGATGCCCCATCCCTGTGAACTTTCCAGGTCAGGTTGGACGGGGCTCTGAGGGACCTGGTCTAGTTGAAGATGTCCCTGCTCATTGCAGGGCTGTTGGACTAGGTGGCCTTTAAAGGTCCCTTCCAACCCAAACTATTCTATGATTCTATGATTTACTTTGGCGAGACTAGGTTCTCCTTTCTTCGGTTTTCTAAAGTGCTTATGTTAATTGGACTGAAAGGGACAACTTCTTACCAGTCTGTGGGACCATGGGGTGTCGAATTAATGCCGCCTAAGCAACAGCATCTGTCCCAGCACACCACCAACGCAGATCAACAGGGAAGCTTCCCATTGCTGGATAATGTTCATGGCTCTCAATCCAAGGTAACAGACAGTTAAAAGAATCATCAAGAAATGGATGAGTGTTTACATACACTTATTCAGCCTTGTATCACAGATCTTGTCTGGGTCAACATGGGTGTTAGGAGTGGACCACATATGAGATCTGCCCAGATGTACCTGTGTTTCTCTGGTGCCAATTCTGTTCTTCCTTCTTGAAAGACAAGGGCAGATCCATGCAACTTTGCATTCAAGTTATGATCTTAGGAGGAAGGCAGTCTTATTATCAGCACTCTGGCTCCTTCTTCCTACTGTACAGAAAAGTGCATATACTCATCCAGGCAGCCTGACATCAGAAACACTGTTACGGAAAGATATTATGAAAAATAGCTCGAATCTTGTGGGAGGGATCTCATGGTGATTTGGCATTTCATAATCTCTTAGTGCAAAACTGGACATAAAATCCAGAGTATCACTTAAATTTGTAAGTAATAGATCAAAGCAAAGTTGTAAGTGGAAGCTATTGTGCTCCAGTAGGTTGCGTTGAGAAACAAGACTCTACTTGGTTCCTAGAGGAATGGTGGATATTCTTGTTGCCCTCTGAGCAGGACGTTGTGATTGAAGGTAAGGTCTCTCCTGAAAAAGGCACAAACAAGATGCCTTGTATCTCCATGGAGAGAGAAGATACTGGAACAAGCAGAATGCTTCTGTGTAAGAGGAATGAGAAAGATTTTGGTGTCTAGTATGCAAGCCTCAGGAGTAAGGTCAAGTTCTTCAGGTGTTCATCCATATCTGCATGTTTGAAAAGAATGTTACCTCTTTGGAATTTGCTTCAGGTTGCCAAAGATGACTGCAAAAGGTGCAAAGACGATTGTAAAATTGTCCTACCTCCACCAAATTCCACAAAGTCACACTATGGATGTTGTTAGCCTGGGCATGCCCAGGCACTGAACAGTGCTCATCGGCACAAGCAAGGGCTCCTTAGTGACCAGGATGCTTTTTTGAAACTCATCTGGCATTTGCTGTCTTATCTGCCTCAAATCAGCAAGCCCATGGCAACAGTCATGGTATCTTCTCAATCCAGAGATGTCTCTGACCTGCTCGCACTCTACAGAAAATCTTCTGAGATTTGTTTCTATGAGGGTTTAAAAAAAAAAAAAAAAAAAAGATAAATTATGGAAAGCACAGGATGGTAAATCATGGTGATTTGTTCCAGCAAATTTCCCGTCCCAAAGGACATCCAAACTCACGGGGTCACATGCTTCCATACTTGCTAATGCTCAATGGATCATAAAAACTTAGAGTTCAGAAGTCCCAAAGTCAGTGCCTGGGAAGACACATCCCTGTGGGCTGCATTTTCCGGCACACGTCGAAGGGGGAGCAATCTTCTCTTGCAAAATAATGAGTCTGGGAGTGCGGTCGTCTCTGTAATAGTCAGCTGTGAGGGACCCCCACAAAATCAACAACTACAGATAAAGCAGCTCCCCAGTTATGCAGCGGTGCCTCTAGCAGAACAGTTTGGCTTTGTCTTGTCCAGGGAAAACTTCAATTGTCTGCATTTCTCACTTCAACCAGGGGAGGGCAACTGGTCATCAGGAAAATTAATTCCATTACTAAAGCTGACTTGTTCAAATCAAAGTCATAAACCTTCGAATCAGTAAAAATAATTAACCCTGAAAAAAAAGAGACTACTTTAAAGACATACCTTTTCATAAACATGTGGGGCTTTTTCCCTAATGTGAGTTAAAATAGTCTCCCCTTGCCCCAGAAGCCCTAGCAACCACTGCACCTTTATTGCTGTTGACACTAACCGTTAGTCTTTTTATATGATTAATCTGCCAGTAAAATCACAGCTTTAGGCAAATAAAAGAGGATTCTACATAGAGTGCCACAAAAGCACTTCTGTCAAACTAGACATGACAAAATCTGTAATTTGAAATTGTGTTTTGCATTCTATCTATTTTATGCTGTGTTATTAAACAGACACTAACTGTGGACTGTAAGTTGTTTGATCGTGTTTTGGTTTTGTTTTGTTCTTTTTTAACTTGGATTTTAAACAGAACAAATACAGGAGTTCTCTCTATTTTTGAAGCCTTTCCTCCTTATCAAAGCAACATCAAAAGAACATTTGTTTCAAGGCTAGGCAGTTTGTATTGATAATTACAGGGCTCACCACTGTATCACTTGAGCCCCTCAGTGTTTTGGCCCGGTCAGCACAGAAATCCTTCTCTTCTTGAGTCACAGTAATGACTGTAAAGACTTTTTAAGGGAAAGAAATAAACAAAATTTTTAAATCCACATATGTCTTTCTCTTAAACTCTGTTCTCCCTAATGCCAAGGATTAATTTCCTGCTTCTGATACACGTAACACTGGGCAGCAACCTCTGCCAACTGAACCTCAGACTCCTTCTTCTCAGAGATCCTCTAAGAGAAAAGCAGATTCGTCCCTTCTACTCTGCAGCTTGCTGCAGAAGAGCAAACCCAAGACCTTCCATCCCTGCTTCACAGAGGGCTGCAAAGCACTGCCTGTACGTAAAAAGGTAGGAACTTGCTCGCTTGTATCGTACTGTTCCAGGATGGCTCCTACCCAGCCAAGCATGGTTTTACCAACAGAGGAGGAGGGGGCTGTAGCTCCCTCCATCATTAGCAGTCACGGTACCTGTGTTTTTCATTGCAAAGCAGTGGGGCTCTGAGGACTGTGCAGCTTCCCGCAACCCGGAGCAAGCCTGTAAACGGCTGAAAAGGTGCAGCAAAGCCAGCCCTCTGCAGGGCATTAGTATTCCCCCATGACTGGAGGAGACCTTGTGCACGAATGAATCTGGACCTGTATGAGGCTGCATCCCAGGGGCTTGGACTGGTGTGCAGCCTTCTCGTGTTTATCCACAGAATAGGCCATGGCTTGGTTGGGTAAAGAGATTAATTCCTTCTAAAAAGAAAGCATTCATTTGACAGGGAATGGTGGTTGTGTTTGAAATGAAGATGGCCCAAGGCAAAAACAGATTGCTTGGCTGAATGACCTGTTGGCTGGTGTCTGGCTGCCTTTGAAATGGTATTCAGTCTTCAGCCTTACATGCCACATAATGGTGGGTTTCTCCAGCCTGTGTGTTTTCTTACAAGAACTTTTGTCTAATCACTAGCTGAGAATCCAACCTACTGTGTATGTTGTAAAAGATGCTGTTTATACTCGGGCTTTTAGTTTACCATCTGTGCACAGCTCAGCTGCAACATCTCTGCAGATCTGTTTCTCCTCCGCTGCCAACTCCCTGTTGCAAGCCCTTGGAAGAACATGATTCACTTCAGACTTTCTAATAAAATTCAGGCTCTTTGCAAGCTCTCTTTTAAAACCTATGCCCTATTCTCAGCAAATGCAGTGATACAGACTTAATACTTTTCTACAGACTCACTGATTCATATCCAAGTGGCACTGAAGCATAACCAGTTATACGTGCAACCACTGATGCATATATACCTCCACACCGCCCTTGCTAGTGTGTATCCCATTCTCAAAGCCATTGACACAAATTCATTCAGGCACCCGAGCTGCTGGCACATACACAATCCATTTGCACTGCACCTTGTAATCACTTTTTATTTTAAAACCATTTTCTTTAAGACACAGCCTTTGCACTAATCCACAGCGGGAATGTTTTGAGATCAGGCTTCCTTCCTCAAAGTAGGACACTTTTGGTAAGAATCAGAAACAAGCTACATGCTCAGTACCTGTAGGCTTGGATACTTTGCCAGCACACAGATGAGGAAGACAATGTAAGGACAGGCAGACACAATTTCACCTGCCCCACAGAGCCTTGTGCCTTTATAGGTAAGCATTTTGGCTTACAGAGTATGGGCCTAAGCCTGACCAGATGTTTACATTTAAGACAGAGCCTACTGCAGAGAGAGAGGGGAAAGACAAAGTGCTGTCAATATTCTGTTTCAGAATAGGAGTGGTTTTACTCAAGGTTGATTCTGCTTGAAAAGAGATGCTGGAGTGCTATGTTTTCCAGAGAGACAGGTAGTCCCCGAGACTGGTTATTAATGGGGTTTCGGATACTGCTCCAAATAACTCTGATGAAGAATTTGTCCTCATCTTAGACAAGCAACTGGCCTTACAACTCTTTCGGTAGAGAAGCCTGAGCAAAGTTAGGTTTATTAGACAGTTCACAGGCCATGTACAGCCTGGAATTGCTGTAGACAGCTGCAGAAACAGGGGTGATGAGACCACAACTACAAAAGTCCCTGTGCAAAGTAAGTAATTTCACTTCCACCTTATCGTCCCTGTTCTGCTTCAAGCAGCTGCATTTCAACCACCTCTCCTTGGCCGAGCCCACATGCCACCTGCAGCTGATGAGCCTGCAGTTACTTGCCGGTGGCACAGAGGAGGGCACGCAGCCGAAGGTGCATGCATGAAATGTGTGTGGCACCTGCTGTCCAAGTGCAGCCTCCTCCCATGGCCCCTCCTGCCTCACGCTATCCAAAAATGCATGAAGGAGGATTTGCTGTGCAGCCTGTGTTCGCCCATTGCATGACCACACGCTCATCCTGCCAACAATATATGTCTACAGGATAATACACAGGCTAACAGGAAGGCTGCTGGGCATCGCTGCTGCAGAAGGGGAGAAAAGAGGAACCAGAGGAAGAGAATGGGAGCTGCAGAGAAAGATCTGGACTGGATGGGGCTCTGAATGTAAGAATTAAAATCAAGTGCATGCAACAAATAAAGCATAGCATAGAAAAGGAACTTTAAAAATCTTTTCTTCAAACTCTGGTGTCATAGTGAGAAATCACCCTGCGGGCAGGTAAAGATGATCGAGAGGCATCTTGTAGGGACAGAGTAAGGCGGCCACTGTACACCTGTCCCTGTGCAAAGGCCAAACTGGTTTTGCTGACCCCAGGAATGAGGACTGGGGCCTTAAGCTGCATGAGCCTGCTGTTCCTCCTCCTGCCAGGACAGTGGAAGCCATGAAAGCAAGGAATACTGCTCCTCAGAAGGGTGAGGGACCTCCTGGCCTTCCCTCATTTTAGTATTGGCTTGGCTGATTTGGTTTTAGTACCTTTGAAATTGGGATTTAAAGAGGATCATGTTATTATTGCTATTAGATTGCCTTATCGCTATGATTTTTATTTCTGTCCTGCCAGGAGAGAAGAGGCAGGATCCCGTCGGGCCAGTTATGCCGCACGCCAAGAACAAAGAGCCAGCGCGGCGAGCCCGCTGCCTGCTGCGCAAAGCGGATACGCTACACAAAACGGGGAAGCCCAGGGAAACAATGCAACGACACCCGTCAGCAGAGCAAACCGCAGCCAGAGCACGCTAGCACCTCGCCCTCGTCGCATCGGGGCAAACAAGAGCTTAACGGGGTTTGGACGGGGAACAATGCGGCAGCCCTGCTGACGTTTACAGGGTTCACCAGGGCAGCAAAACTGCCCATTGGAAAAATCTTTTGAGCGGGTCATCAGGCTTGCTTTCCCTTGGCAGGGAGCCACAGCGCGCATCTCCCAGGAGCGGGCAGGCTGC
>NW_010515062.1:0-307 GCF_000687285.1 Phaethon lepturus | reverse complement strand
TTAAATGTGAAAGGGAGGGGAGCCGCAAAGGGAGAGCCCGACCCGAGGGGGCTGGCACAGCACGCACAGTCAGACCCTGGAGCAGTACCGGGGCTACCTGCCCAAGCGGAGCGAGACGAATTGCTCACAGCTGGAGAGGATGAGGTAGCGGCCAAGGCCTAACAGGTGAGAGGGGCCGACAGGAGCTTAGCTCCGATGGCGAGCGGGAAATGCGTTGTCTGGTTTCGGGAGTGAGTACAAACGGGATGCAGCGGCCGAGCGAGAGGCTAGCCCCACAGCAGGGAGCAGGCGGTGAGCGGGAAGCCCT
>NW_010515061.1:0-9555 GCF_000687285.1 Phaethon lepturus | reverse complement strand
GGGGGCGGCCTCCCACGGGCCTGGTGTTGAATGCCAGAAGAAAAGGGTGGGGTGAACAAGTTAAATTTCATTAAAAGCCTGGTCCAGGTTTGGAGCAGGGTGGCAGCCCCATTTCCCGGTGGCACGTGGCACACTGACACTTCCCATTTTTATCACGCTGACATTTTCCTTTCTCTGAAATAATTCTGTAGACGTAGCCCATGCCAAGCACGAGCAGCTCTGCTGCGTCCCGTGCGCACGGAGCTTCGGCGTTAATTAAATCCCTTCGTCGCAGGAAGAGGCGAGGGAAACTCATTTCTTGTACAAAATAAATCAATAAACAAATGTAACATCATCCCTCTCTGCAGCTCCTGGAGCATCTGCCTGCCCTCGACCATGGTGACTCTCACGAGAGCAGGGCAGAGCCACAGCCCCTGCGTGCTGGAGGCACGTTAGTGCTGAGGGACACCGTCGTCGCCTGCACCACCCCAAAACACCATTTAATGGGGGCCGAGTCCCAGCAGGCTGGTGCTTACAGCCAGTCTGCAAGTACGTGGCTCATCCCAGAGCCACCAACTGCTCGAGCAGCAAGAGGTGCTGCTGTGGCCTGCGAGAGGGCTGCGGCGGGGGAGCAGGCGGGCAAACACAGAGTCATTAAGGTTGGAAAAGACCTGTAAGACCATCAAGTCCGACCATCAAGCCAAAACCACCATGCCCACTAACACACCGCCCAAGGAGGGGAGCTTGGCTGCTGAATTCATGAAGTGAATTTTTGCCCCACCCCAAGGGGAAAAAAAAGAGCATTTCTGCTCCTGAAATTGGCAAAACGCAAATTAAATCCAGGCTTGTGCGTGCCTGAAAGCTTTGTATAGGTGGATGAAAACCAAATTCCTTCTCCCTGCCTCCCAAGCATCCCCGCCAAGAGCCCGGTGTGATTTTCCCCTTTTCAGGCCGCTTCCCAAGGCGTGGAGTCTCGGGTCACCCAAAGCACCGCCGCAGCTCCGGTTCCGGGGCGCAGTCAGGGCTCTCTGTCAGGTGAGCCCAGCCGACGCAGGGGACCTGCCTGGCAAACGCCCGTCGCCAGCTCCTTATCCCCCACGCTCCTCTTGCTTACGCTTCACCCACCTCATGTAAATTAATGGCGGTGTTTAATTTCCATTGTACCTACCTGCTGCTCTCGGCAAGTTCAGCTGTGAAGGGGAAAAAAAAAAGACCCAACCCTTTCTGTGAGGGCAATTCAATAGAGAGACGCTGGGAACATCTTCTGCACACTCACCACGGGGTGCTCACACCTATGTCCCAGCACCATGTCCGCCATGGGGACAGTGGGGCACCCCTGCTCCTCAACCCACTCCCCGGTCCTGCCCTGCGGGACTCCAGTCAGGACTGGTCTCCTGGGTCTCCTACAACCTGGTTTTAGGCAGGTCCTCCTCAGCCTGGAGCTTCTCCCAAGCTCTCCTTGGAGAGGCTTGCGAGTTGGATACATGCCCAGGGATGGGCAGAGAGATGCAGGGCAGCCGCTGCTTCCTGGTGGTGGCTGCAGGACGTCGGGGGCCTGCCGTGTGGTTGGGGAGGCGCGGTGAAACAGGGCGTGCGACAAACTCCATCAGTGAAGGAAACGTCAATCATTTTCAACACTTCTGCTGCTGCTTCTGCCACACCAGGTGCCTCAGGAGTGGGACCTGGGCTTACTGAACACAGGTCCTCTGTCCTTATGCTGAAGAGCAGGATGATGGTGGCATTTAATGCATTTGCTCCTAATGTACCCAGGTCCTTGCCAGTTTTCTCTACAGTCACAGCAAATCTTTGGAGCAAAGGGGCAGTTCATGCACTGGAGCAGAAAAATCTCTCATCTGTTTCGTCAGTGCAGAAGGAGCCCAAAGATCCTGAGAGGCTAGAGGACGCTGCCCAGAGCAGCCAAAGCGATGCTTTGTCCTGTTTGGAAAAGGTCTCACAAGGAGCATCCCTGTGTGGTTGTACGACAGCCTCTCTTGCTGCTGTAGACAAGGTCATGCAGGTTCTTTAGTTCAGGTTTCAGCTTCAGGATGACTGACAGAGCCCCTTCATCTCCAACATAACAACACTTCAACCTGCATCAGGAGCTGCTGTGACGCCTGTCAGGCTGACATGGGCTCTTGTTAAAGCCATCACAAGGGAAATTTGTAACCTGGTAACAGGCTCCCCAAGCCTCCCTTGCGTCTTGCAGGCAAGCAGATCCTCATGGGAATTAAACTCAACTGAACTGGGGAAACTCACTTTCCTCGATCAGCCCAAGGGAGACATCAGAGGAAGAGAGGAGAGGCCTCGGGCAGCGGTGCGACTGCCATCCAAAGAGACCAAACCAGATTACACAAGCACCAGCAGCTCAGTTGTCTTCAGCAAAAAAAAAAAAAAAAAAAGGCTGGATTTAGCATTCTTGAAGCAATCTCATAAAATGAAATCCAACCTGTGCTAGCAAACCACCTATGAAGAAACCAGCGTGTCCAGCGACATGCCAAATCACACTTGCAGCTTTGCAACTCTTCTGAATTATCCAGTATATCAGTTTCCTCAAAAAACGAGGAATAAGCACGACTCTGGTAGTGGCTGCGAGGTCTCACTGAAGAGAAGAGTTACAGCTGGGAATACTGATCTTCAAAGCAGTTCATTGGTCAAGATCAGCTGCAGCACTTCTACTGCACTTCCCTCAGTGTTTGACACTGCCACTGACGAACATGCTGCACGGAACTGAGCGGGTGGATCTTTACTTCCATGTACAGCAGTGGGCTGAATGCAGCATCGCAACCATACACAGAAGCAAAGTCTTCAGTAATTAAGCAATTTTTAGGGCACTTGTGACTGAAAGATGGCTGGAAGCTGCACTCTGGGGGTGCTTGGCCCCCTCATGAGAGAGAAGAGCGCGATGCTCACCCAGCATCCCCCGCCAGGTACCATCCTGCAGCTCAAAAGCAAGAGCTGGAGCATCCTACGGTCAAGAATCAAACAGGGAAGCGAGCAATGCAACCAGGGAAGTGGCAACTATTTTTCAGAAAATAAATAACTTCAGTGGGCCCAATAACTACATACCAGAGAAAAGTTATAACCTGTTCATTAGATCTTGTACCAGGCTTACGACCCATGCTCTGGACGTGCTCCAGGCCCTGTTACCTCTCGCTCTGTGCAGGGACAAGCAGCTGATGGTTGTGGCCAGCTCCCCCACCCTACCTTCTGCTCCTCAGCTCTCTGGATTTACAGCGCTCAGCTTTGGAGCAGCTCCCCTTCAACACGTCTCCCACCTGCAGTTAGCTTCTGCATCCGAAATGGGTAAAATGTGTTTTTCCTCTTCTCTTGCCCTAACTGATGCCTTTGAGGGAACTATGACTTGCAGGAAAAACAACCCACCTTCTCCTTAACTAGTCTGGGTGGGGGCTGCAGGTCAAGCAGAGCAGGATGGGGCCCTCAGAGACACGTGTGTGGGGTCTTCAGACACCTCTGCTCAGCCTGATAAATACAGCAGATGTAATTTGCATCTCTAAGGCAATGAAGTGGGTCTGTCCTTTACTTGTGCTTTGGGGGAGGGAGCCGCTGCCCTCCAAAATTGCATGTCCTTGCCAGGTGAATAATACGATGCTATTTTAAAAAGTGTAAGGGAAAGCGTGCAGAGGATGCTATTTAATTTCCTCATCTACTGCAAATAGAAGATTTCTGGATATATCATGTGGAGACGTAACGCAAATGCTTTAGAGAATGACTTCAAGCAGCTGGCCAAACAAACTGACAGCGCTGCGCCACGCAGATCAGCAGCCAAGGAAACCTCACCTCAGGTCATCGATCCATCACTTCCTGCTGGAGATGTGACCATCCACCCTGAGCCCTCTCTCATACACGCTCTTTGCTCAAGCTCCAAGCATCGATCTACTGAAAAGCAGCTACGACAATTCAAACAACACTTCAGAAAAAATGACGTTATTTCCACGCAGCGCGTGCGAAGGCTCCATTGAGCTGAAGGCGATGGGAGCAGCTGGGCCAGCGATGCCCCAGCATACCCCAGCCTGACTTCTGTCAACAGGGCAACAGAGGTGCTCAGAGCCCAGCAGCAGGCCAGAAAAATGCAATGCAAGCACAAAACGGTGTGTCAGAGACCAAGCAGCCTCACAGCAGGGCTTGCGAAGAAACCACCACCTGAAGCCCAGCAGCGTATCGGTTCTGTGGACTCCCGGGATGGGACCACCTTGCCCTGCGAGCCGGGGAAGCGCTTCCCGCCCCTCGCATGGCACGCATGCAAGCTTCCCATCACTCCTCCGCTCCGCTGCCAACGCGATCAGTCATGGTTCATGCACACCATCATGAGTTTTGGGATCAGCATCCCCGGAGGTACATCGCTGTAGTATTTCCACCCATCTGCTGGGGAGGGACCTTGATGTTTCACTCCAGTGCCTCCGTTTGCCCGGAAAGGAGGCACAGTCATATGATACGCTCAGGCTGGAGACAGTAAAACAGCAGATGTTCGCAGCTGTGCAAAACATTTGCATTAAGCAAATTACCAGTGGTCACAACTGATGAAGGGCAACACTACAGGGATTTTTTTAGTCCAACTGCTCACTCCATCTGCATTCATACCGCCCCGCTTGGCTCCTCGTTGCAGGGCTGGAGATGGAAAGACAAGGGGTCCCAGCAAGTTTGGCATGCTGGCCCTTGCCTGGCAATGCAATTTGGCAAAAAAAAAGAAAATTCAGCAGCTCCATCTATTTTGAATAGTCACTTTTATAAAATCTTTTAGCAGCTTCTGCTTTATCTTTGCATTCACCAGATAACTATCCTAAATTCTATTCTATTCTAAATTCTATTCTATTCTACTTACCCTGCAATATTCTAAGCTAGGCCACTAATAATTAGACAGCGGAAGATGAACACAAGTGTAACAGTACTTGAAAGGAGACCAGGTCCACTGGCACAAAGTCTCCTTCCAAATTCTGCTACTAAATGACCGATGTTGGTATTTAACCCCCGAGTTTTAGTCAGTAAGTGAAATGAGGGGAAAGCACCTATTAAATACGAATTACTGCATTAAAAATGAACTGATAATCTGTAATAATTTGTTTATGTTTGAAACTCCCTCTGTCTTTAAATTTACTCAGAGTGAGCAGTTTTGTTGTGCAGGTAGGAACACAAAGCTGTCTATAGCTCACTGCTACCTTCTATGCTGCTCTCGAGATTATTTTTTTTTTTTTATAAAACAAAACCAGCCCATCAATGAGGGAAACGAATCTTTATTTTTTTCTCTAAAAGCAGAATCCATATACATGGTTTTTTGTACGGTTTAGAAGGTGGTTTTAAGATGTGAATAGTCACATCACAGAAATAATACACAACAACCAGTGAAGGAACGAAGAGCCAGTTTGACAATTGCTTTATCAAGTAGTCCAAACATTATTTTTAACTAGTATTTTTTGCCAGAGCAGACTTCAGGACAGTATTAAAATCTCACCTACTCAACACAAGTACAGAGATAATGAGAGGAAAAAGAACTACAAAATACAATTATTGCTGCTGTATCTGCATTTCTGTTTCCTTGCAGGACGTTCTGTAATATGCTGGTAAAACAGTTTTTAAATATCGGTTTCATTAAGAATGTCATTCAGATAAATAAAAAGTAACCAACCAGCCAAGCTAACCTGGTAAATTAGGCTTCATCTGAGACCAAAAGAAAAAGCTGGCTTACAAAAAGCAGAGCGGTTTTGTTTTACAAGATGAAGAGCAGATTGTTACACCTTTGAAAGACTGAGGATGGATGTGCTCAAGCATCTAAGCAGATTTGGTTTGTGTAGGTGTTCCCAACGACCACAAAGTGCAGCCCTGGCCGAACGACCTGTCAGCACCAGTGAGATCTCACCTCTTTCTGGGAGCAGGCGGCTTCCCAGCTGTGCTCCAGATGTGCTCCTCAAGGCCCCCAGTCCTCCCGCACTTACACACATGCCAGTTCTACTCAGGTCTCCTCTAACGCCACTAAAATTGGCCCATGCAAGTACTCGTGCTCGAGTCGGGCATAGGTGTAAGCGTTAGGAGTCAGGGCTCTCCAATGGCTCATAAGTCTAAGAGAAGGGACGAGAACTATTGCAATCATTTAGGTTAAAGGGTGAACAGAGTAATAAACACTTCAAGCACACGGTATGACAACCTTTTAAGACCTTAAAATGGAAGCTGGAGAATTATTTAAAGCATACTTGTAACTA
Organism: Phaethon lepturus; assembly: GCF_000687285.1. Lineage (NCBI taxonomy): Eukaryota > Metazoa > Chordata > Aves > Phaethontiformes > Phaethontidae > Phaethon > Phaethon lepturus. The sequence goes on along the minus strand of NW_010515061.1, from coordinate 3,364 downwards.
TGAACAACACACTGTATTTGGTAGTGCCTTTAAAGCATCTACTGCATACTTCACGTGTACCAGTGTATCACCTTGTCATGCACTGCAAGGAAAACCCAGCGTACGGTAGGATGATTCACATGCAAACAGACATTACACATGTGATTAGGTGACTACACCACTAGTTTCTGATGAAACCTTAAGATATACGAAATGTATTCTAGAACATCGAAAGATGAAGTCTGGACATCTCTCATGTTAGCTAGCAAAAGGCTAGCTGGTACAATCATTTAACACAGATGATTTTAGGATTAGTTACGTGGTTAGTCGAAACAATGTGCACATACGTATTTAATCAGAACAAAATTCTTAAACTACGTGTCTCTAAAATTTACAAAGTATATAAACCGCATGATTTGACATTTATAAAACCTCAGCCCTTTTATAAAAAACAAAACAAGGCCATAGAGTTTTGTTTTAAGTTTAAATCTATTGTTTTTTCTTCTCAGCAGTTTTAGTTGCTATGATAAATAAAAAAAAATAAATGGCACTCCACCACGGCCTTATAATGCAAGGAATAAATTAGCAAGAGTCACACTGTAAATCAAAATAAATAATTTCTAAATTATTTTTATTTTAAAAAATGGTCTCTTTAATTGCACAGTATTTTAAATTTTCAGTAGCAATGCAAAGTCAGTTGGGTATTTTTCTACATGCTCCAGAGAGCATGAAAGCGTTGTGTCTCATTTTTCAAGCTTTGCACATCAAAAATACCTTGGTCAAACCATCAACTGACAAAACTGATAAATGTTTTGGTATTCTCTTACTACAGCAAGATGCTGCGGTATCTCTCACCCAAGGCATTTAGTCCTCCGGCGCTTGCCTTGCTGGGGCAAACACCCCCAGCTTTCCGTTCCACGTGAGGTACTCTGGTTTACACCGATAGCTTCGATAGTTTTGAAGAAGTGTTCGCCATTAGCTACGATTTTCACAGCAGATGATCATCAACAACTCAACAACAGTCCACATACTCCAAGGCTGCAGAAGTCCCCTTCGAGGGCTTCACCAGAATGGCACACCTTATTTTTGGGGTAGCACACGAACACATCAGGCTTTTGGCTCTCCCAAGCGCTATTCTGCAGTGGAGGACCGAGTTACAATTCAGACACACCAAAGAAAATAGGACCCCTGAAAAGATATGATCTTACCTCAGATTATTAGCAATAGTCTGAAACCCACTTGCAAGTATATGTGAGTGTGTATATATACGTATATACGTGCGCGCGCGCGCACACACATGTTTAAAAAAAAAAAAAAAAGAGATAACAAAGCAATTAATACTGTCATAGCCTGGGCATATTTAGTTCAAAGTTAGGGGCATATTTAAAAACTCTAAATATTGGCAACACACTTTTGTATACAAAACAGTTGTGGGCAGGTGCTTAATGTAAATGCACATTCAAAATACTGTATATCTATATACCATTACTGATGTAGCTATAATAGCTTCGGACTGAATTTAAAAATACGGAGTTTCTGGTAAGTATCAAAACGCCTCTCAAGTACTGAAGACAAGGGAAAAAGCGTTGCCCTATCCTTAGCAGTGGGACAGGCCTAGCTTGAAGGTATTTACCCTTCACTGCAATTCTAGCACTTTATCACTGAACTACCTTTTACGGTTTAAGAAACATGCATGTTAACGGTTCAGTTATTTGCATCAATGGAATTACACTGACAAATACAGTACTTGACCGGTATCACTGCTTTCATGTTTATTACTGGTGTCCTCTCTATAGGCTGTTAAATATATAGACTGATCTCTTCATCGTGGAGGAGTTCACATGCATGTCCTCATTCTCTCTATTATGACAACAAAAACGAAGGAAATACCAAGGACAGTATTTTGTCCACAGTAAATTTGCTTTATCCAACACAAAAGAGTCTAAGGAGGAACTAGCACATCATTGCACAACATTAAAAACCACCAAATGACTCCTGTTCTTATACTTCTAAAGCATTTTCTTTGCTTGAGTACAAAGCACAGAACCTGTTACAAGAATTCTCTAGCAACCAGCACACTTTCAGGGATCCAGTACTGCATTAAACGTATGTGGAGGCAAGCAATGCTGCTAACCCAGCTCTGGGCTCTGCAGCACGCAGTCCCACGCGTCTCCTCGCACAGTTTTAACAACGTGGCTAAGCCTGCTGGTCCAATACTCTAGGCCAGGCTGCTACATGTACGTGGTAGGAAGCATTCTGATGCTCACGCAATAGGGAAAAAGACGAAACGCCTCTATTACATACACATCTCTGTTCATGCTTAAAGGAATTCAACTTTTGGCAGAAGTAAATTCCTACATAAAAAATAAATGTAGAAACCCATTAAAACCACAAATATAATAATTGCATTATTAAAACAGCTGCATCTACACTATGGTGTAGTACTTAAGTGTAATTCAATTTAAAAAAATCTTAGTGTACAACTAAGATGAGACCCATTTCTCAGTCCAAACCTCAGCATCAGCGCTGCATCGATCTCTACATTAAAACATGCTCTACGGATGGCGACCAACCAAATCCAGGGAAAAACTGCTGCCACAGCTGAAGAGGTCCTCTCCCTAAACAGACAAGGCAGGACAGATGGCGTAGAGTCCCTCCGGCATCGCCGCGGGGACAGGCGACGGCAGATCCCGCAGCACATCAGCAGTGGAAGCTGCATGAGCACTACGTCCTGAATTGGTTTGCTGAACATGGTTCAGATTATTGGATATGTCTATAAGCACAATGCTCTTTAGAAGCATTTACTGTATACCCAAACCCTACTTGCTGCAACACACGGTGTCGCACAAGTAGTGAAAACGTCTTCGTATTCAAAGGTGCTTGGACATAATTTTCAGGCAGCATTTTACCTTTATTTTAGTGAGTTCCCACTACAAAGCTTTTAGAAGGAAGAAGATCCCAATAGTTTCTTTTTTCTTTTTAATATGTGAAATTGAGACAGACACCTAAATAAATACCTACTTTTACTTGCCTAAGTCTATTCTATGTCTGAAATCTCTAATTTTTAAATAAGGGATAAAATGTTGCCCAAAAGACTAGTTATAGTTACACATTTGTGTTTCTACTAAATCTACAAATCAAAATAGTTCTCAGTTAAAAAGATACAATTTGTATCAACAGTAAAAGGTACTTTCTGGTTCTTCAGGGCCTTACTTTAAATTCCAGCAAGTGTACCAAAATGATCAGCAGTAATAGTGTAAACTAGTGATTTTTTTTTAACACTGAACATCGTTACAATGGATGGAAACCTAAAACTGTTGGCAACTGACTATGCCACGTAAGTACATCTGACATCAATTGCAAAATCTATTTCTATTTTTTTTAT